>NC_024797.2:22310808-22610808 GCF_000309985.2 Brassica rapa
TGGCTGCCAAGAGGGGAGAGGCCTAAGTTCCAAGTTGATAACATTTGGCCCAGAACTTAGGGGAAAAAGGATTGGAAAAACTTTTACAGTATCATCTATACTATTAAAGCAGAATACCTACTAGGATTCTACCCCTGCCTTTTCAATTATTTACAATTCTTGCCATTGCCTATTTTCCTTTAAAAAAAATAAATGACGCCAATATATTTTGACCAATCAGAAATCTTCAGTTATTAAAACATATCCATAACGTCATCAAAATGCATTGAAACAATTAAGGCCCACATCCGCGTAAGCTCGTGCCTTTTTAAATAAATCGGAAAGAATGATGAGCCCATCAAAATCATCTTCATAATCAAATCCTATTCCATGAAAATCCCATCGAAATCATCTTTCGTAATCAAACCCTACCCCGAAATATGAAGTTTTCGGGGTTAAAACTCTAAACAAACCATATTCCATAACACAATAATTTAAAACTATAAAACACTAACCAAGATGAATATAACGTATGGATTCTCAGAAAATTAAATCAATGTTCACATGCTTATTAAGATGATTCATTACACCTACCTATATGTTATGATTCGTTTATCAAAATGCAATGTATAATGATGGAAAATTTAATCAAACCAAAAATATGAAAATCGAATTTGAATCAAAGGTACTACAGCATATTCCCAATTTTTCAAAAAATGTTAATTAAAAAATCTATTTATCTTTTAAACAACCTTTAATTTTTATAAAGTTTTGATACCAAATTTATTCGAAGTATATTTTTCAACCCATCCCCTAATTTCAGTGTTCGGTTTAAAAAGAGTAAGGCCCTTTTTACCAAAAAGAAAAAGAAAAAAAGAGTATGCCCTCCTAGATTGTAGCAAGTATTCATAATTGTAACAGCATAATATTCCCTATTTCATTTGTTCGATTTTAAAAGAGTAAGGTACTCATAGATTTTGGCAATCACCCCCAATATTCCTTATTTGATACCTTTAATAAATGTAAAAACAAATATAGAAAGAAAAAAAGATGATACAATTAGCTATAATCACGATTCAAAAAATATAATCCATAATTATATTGCGTGTACAATAATATCTTAGGTTTCAAATTGGTAACTATATTTACTAATATTAACTAGAAAATCTCGCCAAGATTTAGAGTATGCCACATGTTTTTCCAATAACCTAAACACCTCTCCATGTCGCCTCTTCCTATTATAAATAACAACGCCTCTTCCTAATCAAACTCATGCCGTCAAACAAAAAAATGGGTTCTAAAATGCAAATAAGAAAATTGAGTGCTTCTAATGAACAAAAGTCATCGGCATTAATGACTTGAGGCCATCGAAAAACACTTCTTGGAAACAAAACATTCAACAATCAGGGAAAACCATGGAATTCATCTTGGCGGATGAGAATGTAAGCAATCCTAACTTTCTACTTGTTTTTCAAATATAGTTCAATGAACATTCATCAAACAATCTCCGTTTTTTTTTTCCTAACTACCAGTTTCAGTTCCAAGCCTAATTACTACAATTAGAAGCTTTTAAAATGCACTTACATGGGTTCGAATTGCTTTCCCGCTATGTCTCTGTCCCATGTCGTTCAGATGAATAAAGCTCTGTCTCAAAACCTTTAACTGCACGACCTGCACATCCATTGTATATATAATTAAGTCAACTCATTATCTCTAACCCCAAAAAAAAGCTATAGTCGGAGACTTATCTGTGTACTGTAAGGCTTTGGTTGGACTTTGCCTCATGTCCTTTGGGTTCGACTTGACTCATGTCCTTCCATCAGAGGATGAGTATAAAAACAACATACTGTTGTGTACAGACCAGACGTATAAGAGGATGAAGATTAAAAAAACATACTAGACGTAAAAGAGGATGAAGATAAATAGATTATACCAGTTTGGTCAGATTACAAAATGGTCTGGCCATTAGTTGATGTACTTGAGAATTATCTCTTTGTTTACATAGCAATTACCCTACAAAACTTAAAACATTAACGTCAGAACAAACCAAAAAGTGTACGTACTTGAATTATTTATTATGTGACATAAAAATTCTATATTGCTTGAGTAAGGTACGTATCTGTGTATTTTAATCAGTCATCCTTTTTTTTTTTGCAAACAGACCGGATCATCATTTTGCAAAGTATAAGACCTTTGATAAGCCCTCACTTTAACGTAACCCCAAATTTTATATAGTAACCCAAAATTTCATTAGGCCAACTGTAGTTTACATCAAAATAAACCAAGATTATGTATTAAATATCATAAAAGTTTAAGAATCTTAAGTGTAAAGGATAGGGGTGGGCACTTTACCCGATATCCGAAGTGGCATCCGAACCCGATCCGAAAAACCCGAACCGAAATCCGAACCGAAGTAGCAAAATACCCGAACGGGTATTGAATAAGGAGAGATTGGATACCCGAACCCGAACGGGTAATACCCGAACCCGAATGGATATCCGAAGATAACCGAACATATGTATAATTAATCTTATATTTTTAGTTTATATCTCTAATTTTATATAAAATATTTATATTGATACTACACATACTTTAAGTTCATATGATATACATACAATTACGGAAAAAATGATTTGCTATTCACTTAAAATGCATGTCAAATTTTTTATTTCAAAAATTAACAAAAAGATACATCCAAAATTTAAAAAAAAATAACTAAATTAATATCTTTTTAGTTTTAAAATGTTATGTCCAAATCTATTAACCATTCAATCTATTAGAAAAAAAAATTAGTTAACTGAAAGTTATATTTTTAAATACAAGAAACTTGAGAAATGAAAATTTTAATTTTTTTTCAAAATCTAAATATCCGAACCTGATCCGAAATAACCGAATCCGAACTAAAAATACCCGAACCCGATCCGAAGTGAAAAAATACCCGAACGGGTTCTACACCTCTATACCGAAATACCCGAAAATCCGAAATACCCGACCCGAACCCGAACGCCCACCCCTAGTAAAGGACATCACCTTCATGGTTGTCAAAGAAATGAACATCGCCCTTCAGATTTTGAGCAAGCCGATGGACATCACGAGCTTGACATCTGAGAAGCTCGAGATTGCTTAGGTGTTTCCGACCCCAATAGGGAATGGTCAAATTCAGTGCTAATCGAAGATCCGCTTGACTAAGATCGATCATCAGAATCAACATACAAGTCATCTGATACTTCTACATGCAAAACATTTATGGAATGGTCAAAATCAGAGAAGAGATTTTAGATTAGCATAACATCTATATATTAAGAAGAAATTAGATATTTTCATGTACCTGAACATATCTATAAAGAGGCTTCTCAGATCAAGTAGATGAATCGTAAGATAATGAGAGAGTAAATGATGGTATACCGGCAGATTTCGAGATTCTGATTTCGTATTTACTCATATAGAGTCGTACACCTTTGTTTTTCACCATCGAACACCGATTTTTCTTCGTCTCATCTTTTGTCGGCAAAGAGACCGTTCTCGATCTCTCTCTTTTTTTCCTTTTCTGTTTCTTTTTTCAGTCTTGAGAATGGTCAACATAACGAAATACCGAATCAGTGTTCTGTTGGGTTTTAAACGAGAACATTAGATTTGTTGGGGCCAATTAACTTTATATTTTTTCAAAATAAACATTCAATTATATGGGCTTTGAATTAATTTGTTTCAATAGTAAATTCTATCAAAAATATTAAACATTGTAACTGATATTATATTAATATACAATTATATACATTTACAATATGTTTGACATTATATAGCTAGCCATTTTAATTTAAATTATATTTCAAGTCATTTTTAATTTAAATTATATTGTGATACTAAAATTAAATTATATTGCAAATAATTTTTAATTGAATTTCTTGCTTAAGTTTGCAACAGCAATATAATTATTTTATTTTAAGAGTAACATTTTGTATAGATATTGATCATCCAAATTTATAACAACAACTACTAAACCAAATCATAAAAACACATGATATAAATCTTATGTAGAAACACATATGGGTTATAACAATAAGTACGTCAAAAATCAATCATTTTCTGGGTTTTTTTTTCGAACGGTCAATATGACGAAATGAAGAATGTGTTTTGGTCGAGCTCTAAACCAGAATATTAGATTTGTTGGGGGTCCATTAACTTCTAGATTTTTGGTTAATAAACTTTTTAAGTATATGGGCTTTTAATTAATTATTTCAATAGTAAATTCTATCAAAACTATTTAACATTGTACTTGATATTATATATAAAAATACAATTATAAAACGTAAACATACATTTACAATATGGGTTACATGTTATTACTAGCAATTTTTAATTTAAATTATGTTGCAAGTTATTTTTAATTTAAATTATACTACCATTCTAAAATTAAATTATATTGCAAATATTTTTGAATTGAATTTCTTGCTGAAATTTCCAACAGCAAAATAATTATTTCATTTTAAGGTTAACATTTTATATACGTATAGATCATCCAAACTTATAACAACAACTACTAAAAAATCATAAAATTATATGATATCAATTTTTGGTAGAAACTAAAATGGATTATAATAATAAATACGTAAAAAGAAACGATCCCGCGCTTTAAAAGCGCGGGTCAAAATCTAGTCATTACTTAAAGTTACATCCTCTCAGTCTCATTAGAACACCAACTAAACATACATATAATGCAGCAATAGTTGAATTTAATTTTTAAATCAGACAATAATTCAGCAAAGCTTTTTTAACTCTTTTTCCCCCAAAGTCTGGTCCAAAAGTTATCAGGTTGGACCTTAGCCTCTTCCCTCTTGGCAGCCTGCTCCTTAAGTCCTGCAAAGTCCTTTACGGGTTGCGATGGTGTTGGTGGGGGCTTATGCTTGGACCCATCTTCAAACTTCTTGGTCACATTCCCGTCTGCTGGAAGTTGTACTCTCTCAAGTCTGTGTAACCCAAGTGATCATTAGAAAAGCACATACTGATCAAAAGTGCTCAAGCCACAAACCCCCCCTGATTAACGGTTCTTACCTCAATCCTTTGGGTATACTAGACTCTTGATTCAGTTCAGTTAAGGCATGCAACATGGCGTTTGTGATGCTCTCAGATATGTGGTTTATCTCCTTTACGTCCTCTTTGTCTTCTTGTGCCCCTTGAAACACATGATCCACAGTCTTCACAAGTGTGTGCTCCTCGGTTGTTTCTTTTTCTTGATCGCCTTCTTCTCGGATTTTCCTTGAGTCGACAATGAGTGCCTGTTCCAATTCTTGTTGAGTTCTCCTTGAATCAATGTGTGCCTGCTGCAACAATAATCTAGTTTAGCTTCTTTCTCTTTGTCTCACTATGTATATACTGCTATGTAGCCTTATATATACTTCATACTTCAAATGGGAATAAAACCTAAGGAGACGTTTGTATGCTTTGCAATACTGACAATAAAAAAAAAAAGAAGCAGATTTCAAATTCGTTAAAGAAAACAAAATAGTAAAAGTTATAAAACTTGCCTCTGTTTGCTCCTTGACCATGGCAGCATGGTTCTGAGAAGCAAAGGCGGTTTGGCTTTTGCTCAATACCTTCTCCAACCTCTCAGCATTCTCCTTAGAAAGCATGGCGTCTCTCTCGAACATCCTCTCCCTCTTCTGTTGGTGTATTTTCCCACAGATGTGATTTGCATATGCAACCTTGCTCTCGCAGCTGATCTGGCAGACATGACAGAAGACAGGCCAAACATTTGTTTCCTTCGTTATATGTTTGGTTGAAACGCTGGACTTAGCATCATCACTGGCTACAGAACCAGGCTGCATCAAGAGTTAAAAAACAAAATGTTCAATGGGTTTGATTTTGATCCAAAAAAGCAAAGAGGTACAACAAGAAGTGCTGTCACTACCGTAGTATGGTTTATGTTCGTCCAATGAGATTTAATATCACAAACCACTGTTGACAAACCCTGTGGTACCATCACCTCCTTTTCTTGCACCGTTGGCCCTCCAGACAGGTTTACTGGCTTGACAATGCCATCAAAACATTCTCTGTGGCACAAGTTACAGAATATTATTAAAAACATTACAGAATATTATTAAAAACATTATTGACATACTAAACAAGTCCAAGCTGCCAAAATTTACCGTGTTTTCACTGATGCTCCAAAATCACCGAAGAAGACAGTCTCTACCCAGTCTTTAGTACTTGAACATTTTTCTTTAACACTGCTTTTTGATTTGCCATATATCTCTCTGAGCTCTTCGTTGGGCTTCTCAAAGAACTTTGTGTTCTCTTGAGACTGCGACTGAGGCTCTGCAACTGTTACCATTGGTTGAACCTTTTCTCGGACAACTTTCTCTTCATGCTTCCTAGAATCAACGAGTGCGGCCTGATCCAAACACATATATATATAAGACTTCACTCCTTCTCTTTTTACCATTGTTAAGACTTGCTCTTAGTATGTTTAAAAAGATAGAAAACGTGCCTCAGATTGATTCACCATGGCAACATGCTTCTCAAAGCACTTGCTGTCCTCTTGAACATTTTGAGACTGCAGCTGAGGCTCCACAATTGCTTCTCTTGGTTGATCTATTTCTCCGACCCCTTTCTCTTGAAGCTTCTTAGAATCATTGAGTGCCTTTGCTTTAGGCTCTGCAACTGCTTCTTTTGGTTGAACCTTTTCCCAGACACCTTTCTCTTGAAGCTTCTTAGAATTAGTGAACGCCTGAATCAACGTTAATTTATCAAGCATATGCTTAGTAAACTGTAAAAATTGGTGTGTTTGTAAATTTGTAAGTTCTCAAAAGTTAGAAACTTGCCTCTGACTGACTCATCATGGTAGCATGCTTCTGGCCCTTCAGATGAGACTCAAAGACAACTTGACTCTGGCATACCACATTGCACAAACGACAAGAATAATGCCCTTTTGGTTTAGTCCTACTACCTTCACTCGCGTTCTTCTTCCTATTCTTCTGTTTCTCCAGCACCTCCGTAGGGAGCCCAACTGGCCCACGCGACATGTTTTCGGACTTACCAGTTTGCAGCTCCAAGTTTTTTCGATGTCTTTTACCATAGGTGTGACTGTTATATGCATCTTTATTGGCGCATCTAATTTGGCAAACATTGCACAACACAGGTTCCACAAGCGCTGCTTCCTTTATGGGTTTGGGTGAAACGGTGGCTTGAGCTTTTTGACTGGCTACAAACGCTGCTTCATGTATGGGCTTGACTGAAACGTTGGCCTGAGCTTTGTGACTGGCCACAAACGCTGCTTCATGTATGGGCTTGGCTGAAACGTTTGTCTGAGCTTTGTGATTAGCCACAAACGCTGGTTCATGTATGGGTTTGGCTGAAACGTTTGTCTGAGCTTTGTGGCCAGCCACAAATGCTGCTTCATGTATGGGTTTGGGTGAAACGTTGGCTTGAGCTTTGTGACTAGCCACAAACGCTGGTTCATGTATGGGTTTGGCTGAAACGTTGGCCTGAGCTTTGTGACTAGCCACAAATGCTGCTTCATGTATGGGTTTGGGTGAAACGTTGGCCTGAGCTTTGTGACTAGCCACAACCGCTGGTTCATGCATGGGCTTGGCTGAAACGTTGGCCTGAGCTTTGTGACTGGTCACAAACGCTGTATCATATATGGGTTTGGGTGAAACGTTGGCCTGAGCTTTGTGACTAGCCACAAACGCTGGTTCATGCATGGGTTTGGCGGAAAGATTAGCCTGAGCTTTGTGACTGGCCACAAACGCTGGTTCATGTATGGGTTTGGCTAAAAGGTTAGCCTGAGCTTTGTGGCTTGCCATAAACGCTGCTTCATGTATGGGTTGGGCTGAAACGTTAGCCTGAGCTTTGTGGCTGGCCATAAACGATGCTTCATGTATGGTTTTGGCGGAAAGATTAGCCTGAGCTTTGTGACTGGCTATAAACGATGCTTCAAGTATGGGTTTGGCTGAAACGTTGGCCTGAGCTGTGTTGCTGACTACAAATGCAGTCTGCATAAAAGAAATCATACAGTTTGTTATTATATTCTTTCCGGACAAAACCATATTCAAGAATAGATCTACCAACAAGTAAGTAGCCACAAAACGATACAAGTTTACCTGAGATGTATGTCTTATATCTGAATGGTGCGCTTCAAAGCCACCACCAGAAGCAACAGATTCACCTGCGGCTCTTCTGCCATTCTGAAGCATATTTCTTCGAGTGTCGGGAGTTGAATCAGTTGGTTTGTTGGACTGACTTTGTTCAGAAACTGGACCTTTAGCCTCTTCATAGTTAGAGACAAGAGAGCGTCCACTGTCGACCAGTCGAGAAGATTCACCACTCGTAAGAGGAGGACCTCCCGAGGCTAGGCATGTCCAGAGCCATACGTATTTGGCAGCAGCAATAAGCGGAGGCGAGGCACGTGGAGGCTGAGCAAGGAGAATAGTGTACCTCCTCATGCTTAGCTGGTGGAGAGCATTGGAGAAGTCTCTATCGCCGGAGATGAGCATGAAGTTGGCTGGTGCAGGGTTGTCTACAGCCCACAGTAACATGTCCACTAGTATCTTCTTGTCGCTCGCATCTTTCACTCCTGTTATTAATACACCACCCAAACAACACAAGTTAAATCTTTCATGTTCGACACTAAAAACAATGAGATGTGATCACAGTTAAAAAAAAAAAACTAAGATCATCATCTAAGCAACATAAACTCAAAAAAAAAACACTCTTAAGATCAAACAAAACCCTGTGAACTCCAAAAAAAATAAAATAATAATTAACTCCAAAGTCAATATGATGAAACCCAATTCAATTTCTTCCCATGTATAGTAAAGATCGCTGTAAAAGTAGAGATCCTGGATCATCATTATCAACTAACCACTAACAAACAATGATCAAACTAAAGATCCCACTTTTTAAGAGAGATGGACAAATAAAAAAAAGAGAGAGAGAACCTGCAGGAACATGATTAAGACCAACACCAGTAGAAGACAAGGCTTGCTGAACAGGTTTAGGGATCAGATTGGTGTCGCCGTACGCGGAGATTGAGACAGGACCACCGTAGTTCATCTTCAACAAAGCAGAACTCACGTTCTGAGCTATCGCGTGCGCATCCCATCCTTTAGGCACCTCACAGTTCTCTATGTCCCACCAAACAGAAGTTTTGGCCTTCGAGTACTCCCCCTCAGCCGTCGTCATCGCCGGAGATAATAAGAAGACACGGTTGGTTTTAGGAGGAATCAAGAACAAACACAAAATGAACTTTGTCTCTTTCTCTCTCTCTAAATGTGGTCGGAGATAGTAAGGTAAGCTAACAATAATGGAGAAGGTTCCATTTTTATTAGCTTTACCATCTCGACGAAGAAACCTTTCGCTTTCCTTTTCTCGGAGTCGTCTTTTTCATTTATTTTCCTTTCTACTATTTTTTCTACGTATTGATGAATACTACTGTTTTCTACTCCTTTTATTAACAACGTTTAGTTTTTAAGCCACGTCAGCAAATTAAAAAAAGCGCCAATCAGACAATGATATACACTGTCTCAGTAACTTTGGAAACTGGATCTATAAAAGGTAGCTTCTTAGGCATAGTAAATATATGGACGCATGTCTCTACGTTACGTGCTAACCAGACATTTAATCATGGTTTAACCAAGTTTATGGGGATAGACTTTTTACAGATCTGAAAAATCAACGCACGTAAAAGCTGGAATTTTGTGGTTTCCTTACGCTTTTCAGAAAATAGCAGTATCTTTTTTTGTTAAGAAACATGCGCACCCAAGGAGAATAATACTTCTTCCGTTTCAATATAGATGATGTTTTAGAATAATTATTTTATTTTAATTTATATAAAGTTTTGAGATTTTAAGGTTAATTTTAACTTTATTAAAAACTGTTCAACCAATTAGATTTTACTGTCTTTTTTATAATTGGTTAACTGATTTTAAAATTATATCTTTAAAATATTTTTTTAAGAAAAAATTATGTTCTTAATTTTTATGCATTAAGGCAAAACATAAGTATTATGAAAAAACATAAGTATTATGAAAGGGAGTAATAGTTATCAAGTACAAAATTGATTAATTTAACATTGAATTTGCATATAATTAAGCATTCCGATTAAATCAACAAAAAACATTTGTTTTTCTTTGTTTTCTTATTTGCTAATATTGAAATCGTATCAACAGCAAAAGCATTGGCAAACTGTTACAGTTATTATATATGTTTATAGCTAAAAAAAATTCATTAAACTGCAGAGAGAACAAGGTCGTCGATTAGATCAAATTGCGCATAGGAACAAAAGAGAAACAACTCATCAAAACAAAACATAAAATGAGAGAAGGGATTCCACTACTGGTTTCCAATGCAATCTCATTCCATATGTATCTAAATCTCAAAAAACAAACTTGTGATCTTCGATTTTAGATGGCAGCTGCGATCCTTCCTGCGACTTGGTCAAGATCTCTCTCACCACTCGATGTGATTTTCCTCCCCCTAATCACATGAGAATGAAAAAGCAAGCTTAGCTAGTCAAATATGATCAAGTCCTAAAATGAACCAAGTAATAACAAAACCATATACAAGTCTTAAACGAACCCATGTCACAATTTCAACTTTAAGCAAGTCAATAAACTACGAGACTAAACAAGTGCATTACAAGTTTTTATATTGACCTTCAAACATGTAACATATAAGATAAAACAACAACTAACCCTTTAGTGTCGAGGTCGACAATGTTCATAGTCTGGAGTTGCTGAAGAATGTGACGAGCAACACCACCACTGCTCTTGCAGAAATGAGGTGGTCTGCTTCCGTTCCTCTTGCTTCCTCCATAGATCCTGCGGAACGCACCAACTCCAAGTCCACCTCTCAGGTACACTTTCCTTGCCATCGACGCTACAAACCAAAAAAAAAAAGAGTTCAACTTTAAATCTCAGAAACACAAACACTAACTAAACAAGTGACCAGAGATGTAGTACATACCAGCTCTGATGTAGTACCAGTCAGGGTCATAAGGAGCAAGCTCCTTAAGTTTACCGGTCTTGACGATGTCTGTCCACGGTGGCAGCTCAATCTACACCACACGATATTGTAATAAAATGCAGAAACTAATGGCCATTTCCAAGATTCGACTGTAAGATTATTATACCTTGCCGGAGCGCTTGAGGTGGGCAGCGTAAGCCTTGACGAACTCGTGTGGAGAGACATCCTTCACCGTTTTGCCTGTCGCCATTATTCTTGATTCTTCTTCTTCTTCCTGCTTCCTCGTCGGCGCTGCTATAATATTCGAGTGGGGGTGATTGAGATGAAAGTGAAATTAGGGTTTTTGAGGAGTTTTGTATTTTACATAATTACCCTTATTATTTTTGATTCCTGGGCTCATGGGCCTATGAAATATTTCTGGCCCATTTTATATATATTTTCTCATGTGATCCATATAATGTTATGCAGTTGGAGTGTATTTTTTTCTTAAATGTTTCTTTTTAAACCCAAAAAAAAAAACAGAAATCTGATTATTATTTATTTAGTCCAAAAAATCTGCAACACTGTAATACATAAACTGGGACACTATCAAGCTTTTGATTTTTACATTAATTCCATCCACAACTATATTATCTGATGGCTCAGCAGCGCCGTGCAAGTTGTTGTTCAATGGATTACGGAGTGTTGCAGACTGTAATAAACAAAAGAAAATCACTTCTGACCCCATTATGAACATAGCATTTTATTATTATCGACATTTGTGTGGAACACCACAGCCTGCAACACAAAGATTTGGCTTATTTCAATAAGTAATAAACTAGTTGTTGTTGTTTTTATTTAATTTATCTACCAACCTGTACTCTAATAATACAACAATGTCTTTTTTAATTTAAATCTCAAGATATACGTAACTCTACATGAGCTGAGTTCTTAAATGATGTAAAACAGCACTCAAAAGGGTTTTGAGAGAGAGACAAAAGAGGACACACAACAAGTAGCCACTCTCTCATCTCACCCATCTCTTTACACACATCAAGTAGCCACACTCTCTCTACTTCTCGCTGTTTTCTCCACTTTCTCTTCTCCTTCTTTCTCTACAGATCTCTTTCTCTATCTTCACTACTTTTCTTTCTAGAGGACAACTGTGACATTTTGTCTGAACGCATCTATGGCTGCTCTGGTTCTTTCACTTCTCCTTCTAGCCATGGCTGGCCATTCTAGTAAGAACTTCCACTCTTCCTTCAGATTTCTTGGCATTAGTCTTGTCTCTCTTACTGTCCGAGTCTCAAGCCTTTTGGCTCTGGTCAGAAAATGGGTTCTTGTAGTAGTAATCAAGTCCCTTGACTCAAGGGTCTTACTGTTCCTTAGTGTTCTACCATTGATAAACAGATTAAAAGTTACCATTTGTACTAGCTATTTTCTCTTGACATTCAGGCTGTATTTTTTGGTTGCTTTTCTTTTGAATAACAAAAAAAGGTTTCAAGATTTGTTTGTTCTTGTCTCATTTTTTAATTTACTTATTATCTTCTTTAAAGTGTTTTCTTCCTTGGAAAAGTTCACAAATCTCTAGAAAACTCTGCTGGTTTGCTTGTTTTCTTACAACTTTTTGCTATGTTTTTGATAATTTTTAAAGATTAAACCCCTCAAATTGAGTTCCAAGTTTTTTTACCACAGATCTTGTTGGCTTTCACATTATATAACAACAAATATGGAGTCTTTTGTATTGAATCAACCACTAAATGTAGCCTCTTGGTCTACGTAGGTGCCTCATGGTGTGTGTGTAAAACAGGGCTGAGTGATACAGTGCTACAGAGCACACTAGACTATGCCTGTGGCAATGGAGCAGACTGTAACCCCACTCACCCAAAAGCACCTTGCTTTGACCCTGACAATGTTAGGTCTCACTGCAACTATGCAGTCAATAGCTTCTTCCAAAAGAAGCACCAAGCTCCAGGCACTTGTGATTTTAGTGGCACTGCCACTCCAACTAACTCTGATCCAAGTCAGTCTCAACTATCCTCATTTGACTGCTCTTTGTCACATAAAGTTGAAGGCTTTATGTTTTGGTTACAATTTGAGTGATTTTGATAAGATTCTAAGACAATGTGGATATGCCAAATGAGTGATAAAGACTAATTTATAGCTTCAACTCTGTGGATAATCATCAATGTATTAACTTTTTTTTTGTTTGCTGGAACCCTTTTAATTGTACAGGTTACTCAGGATGCACCTTCCCTACTAGTGCCAGGTTATACTTCTGATTCAAATGGCTTTTCAAGAATTTGATTTCTATATTTGTGGCAAAGAGTACCAAGTGGACTAAAGCTTGATTTGGGTCCAAGTTTGCAACTCTTTTTTTTGTTTTGTTGTGAAAGAGATAGGATCACATTCAAATCAATTAAGGATAGCAAACATCATCATTAATATTACTTGAACCAATAAATAAATAAATAAATTTTTGATTTGAAGTTTCATCAAGGTCTGGTTATAAACTCATTTAACCAGATTCATTAATGCCTCAAAGTAGTTGTTACCTGTCTGATATTCTCTTTTATGTGTTGTTGCTTTTTTATTTTCTCTAGTGGCTCCGGTGGCAGCACCACTGTGACACCAGGCACAACCAATCCAAAAGGCGGCAGCACCACACTTCCTGGTGGCAATGGCAACAGTCCTTTTTCAGGAACCTCCTCAACCAATGGAGTTTTTGGAAACAATAGCACTGGGATTAACCCGGACTACACGACAGAGAGCAGCGCGTTTGCTCTCAGGAACTCAAGCACATTTCTCACCTACCTTCTCTTGATCGCTTTGAGTGGATTCTGTTCTTTCATGATGCTCTAAGAATGTTAACTTTCTCTGGTTTTGTTGGTGAACTTATTGTCTCAAAGGACATTGAGTCTAGCTTAGTGGTAATCGCTGTCTGGCTGTTTTGAGTCTCTCTAGCTATGTTATGTTCTTGTTGTAAGAAGATTTCAGCTCATGCTTTCACTCTTACTCTCTCAAACTGTTTCTGGTAGATTTGATCGTAGTGAAGAAATTTATATATAAAATGATCTTATCTCATGTTTACTATTAGAAGCAAATGTTGCATAGTTACCAAACATATCTTTATTTCTACTTTTGAAAATAATTTGAAAACGTTAAGAAAGTTTCGAGTCTTCTTCTTGACACGACATCTCTTACTCTCTTCCAAAACGTTCAGCCCTCATGTGTTCTTGTCACGATCTTATCGCACGCTCACTCCTCTGATCCCGTATAACGTATACGACAGACAAAGAGGACAAGCACAGTACAGGTGTGAGGAATCCCCTTTATGCCCTCTATCTTTTTTATCGACTGACAAAGATCATGCACATGAGCTTCACGTGTTCTTCATATTTGCATTTTGGGTTTGAACCCTCTGTTCTACTTAGAGTCTCTTGACACGTCCCGTATAGAGATGTGTTTACCCATTCCGTACAGCGGCGGATTAGTTATCGAGCGGATCACAACGGGCCTATCCCGCGCGGACTGCATCTTCAAAATGGCGACCCAAACCCATACCGCATAATATATAGGCTTTCACGGGCCGTCCCGGGGGACGCTTTCTTAGCAAACCGCTTGTGCTACAGCTTCTTTCATGAATGTTCAAATAAAAGAGTTGTGTAAGAGAAATGAAGAGAGCTCATTAAGCTTCACTAAAACCTTATCAAAATAAATACCACAAAGTTCTGTTTGTGCTTGCGTTCTTGAGTTAAAATCCTTCTTTTGTTATCAACATAAGCTTTTGTTAAATTTGAATCTGATTGAATTGTTGTCTTTGTAATAATTTGGCTCAAGTGTTGTATGTCTTCATCAAACCATCTCTCTTTTTAATTATTCGGATTGCAAAAAAATTCGTGAATCACTTTGCCAAATTATACAAGTGACGCGATATAAAACTAATTTTTTTCATAAACAACACCATTGGTAACCAAATTTAATTTAAGAAAAACACCACTTCACACTACTAGAAATAAAATCAATCAACTTAAACAAGAAATATCACATTGTAATAAAGCAATTCATAGTTGTGTGTAATAAAAAGAGAAAACCAAACCAAAACACCACCAAAGCTCGAATCGTCGTCGCTGGAGCTAGTGTCGTCATCGCCGGAACTCGAATCATCATCACCGAACTCGAATCATTATCATCAGAACTCCTTATGTATTTTAGGGAAAAAGTCACAAGAATAGTTTTCTTCTTACTCTCTACCTCGTTTTTTTAGGTAAAAGAAAACATGAAAAAAGCCCAGTCCCGCAAAGACCCATTCTGCGAGGCCCGCAAATTTACGGTTTTAGAAAACTTCATCCCAATACCGTTTTACAACAGTTTTTTACAGACCAAGTTCGAGTTCTAGATCCATGATTGTCATCTCTAGTCTCGTACGTTGGTAGACTCATTGTATACTTCTCGCATACTCCAAATATCGAATCATAGACTCCAAATATCGAATCATAGGGTAAATTGTCGCATTATGCAAAAGCGTATATATACTCACATGCCTTTTTTTTTTACAGAGTTACTTGTTATATCAAACATATTTACTATTAACAAAAGTTAATAATAAAAAGTTATAGCAAATATTTAGATTTGGAAGTCTCCTATACACCACTCATTTTTCAGGCAGTAGTGTATTTGGTGTGGAAGGAAAGGAACCAGAGAATTCATTCAGCTTTGGAGAAGCCGCCAGGTACTCTTATTAGAGAAGTTCAGCAGATAGTGAGACTCAGATTGGATCTTCTGACCCGTAGACAGATTATTCCTTCGGGACAGAACTCATTGCTGGCAACATGGTTCTTGTCCTTTGATTTTTGAAGCAGAAGCTCTTGGTGGAGTTAGGAGTTAAGTTAAGAGTAGTGGCTTTAGATTTGGTCGGGCCTGTTAGTTTGCTTTATTTTACAGGGCCTTCCCTGCACTATTGTATAAAGTTAAGATGAATAAAGATCCAGTTTCTAAAAAAAAAAAAAAAAAAAAAAAAAAGACTATATAGCATTTTTGGAATAAAATCCAAAAAAAAAATGGAATATATGCAGCTAGTCAAACTAGTGAAGAAAAAGTAGAGAGAGTAGAAAAGAGTGTCACGTCGATATCTGATAGGCTAGCAGAAGAAGAAGAAAATCTGCTCAAAGATCACCAATCAATCAATATCTCATGATTTACTTACATATGGGGTTTCATGTAAGTTCCAAGAAAACAAGGGTCCGTTTTTCATTTAAGTGAAAGGTTTGGGCAGTTATTGCAAATTATCTATTTTAAATGTATTTCTTCTTCCGTGTGACTTTTTTTTTTTTAATTCCACCCAGTCTCTCTCTATCTCACTGGTCCCTCAAGTCCCCCACCTTCCTCCTTCAACACGCTTTCTCTCTCTAAAACCCCTTTCTTCACTCTAAAGTTCCAAACTTTCCTTCTGGTTTTCTCATATTAGGGCTTTTCTCAGCTCACAGCGGCAGTATGGTATGTTGAATCACTCTCTCTGTCTTTACCTGACCTCGTCTGCTCTGCTTTCGTTGTGTGGATAATCATCAATGTATTAACTTTTTTTTTGTTTGCTGGAACCCTTTTAATTGTACAGGTTACTCAGGATGCACCTTCCCTACTAGTGCCAGGTTATACTTCTGATTCAAATGGCTTTTCAAGAATTTGATTTCTATATTTGTGGCAAAGAGTACCAAGTGGACTAAAGCTTGATTTGGGTCCAAGTTTGCAACTCTTTTTTTTGTTTTGTTGTGAAAGAGATAGGATCACATTCAAATCAATTAAGGATAGCAAACATCATCATTAATATTACTTGAACCAATAAATAAATAAATAAATTTTTGATTTGAAGTTTCATCAAGGTCTGGTTATAAACTCATTTAACCAGATTCATTAATGCCTCAAAGTAGTTGTTACCTGTCTGATATTCTCTTTTATGTGTTGTTGCTTTTTTATTTTCTCTAGTGGCTCCGGTGGCAGCACCACTGTGACACCAGGCACAACCAATCCAAAAGGCGGCAGCACCACACTTCCTGGTGGCAATGGCAACAGTCCTTTTTCAGGAACCTCCTCAACCAATGGAGTTTTTGGAAACAATAGCACTGGGATTAACCCGGACTACACGACAGAGAGCAGCGCGTTTGCTCTCAGGAACTCAAGCACATTTCTCACCTACCTTCTCTTGATCGCTTTGAGTGGATTCTGTTCTTTCATGATGCTCTAAGAATGTTAACTTTCTCTGGTTTTGTTGGTGAACTTATTGTCTCAAAGGACATTGAGTCTAGCTTAGTGGTAATCGCTGTCTGGCTGTTTTGAGTCTCTCTAGCTATGTTATGTTCTTGTTGTAAGTTGAAGCTATAAATTAGTCTTCTTACTCATTTGGCATATCCACATTGTCTTAGAATCTTATCAAAATCACTCAAATTGTAACCAAAACATAAAGCCTTCAACTTTATGTGACAAAGAGCAGTCAAATGAGGATAGTTGAGACTGACTTGGATCAGAGTTAGTTGGAGTGGCAGTGCCACTAAAATCACAAGTGCCTGGAGCTTGGTGCTTCTTTTGGAAGAAGCTATTGACTGCATAGTTGCAGTGAGACCTAACATTGTCAGGGTCAAAGCAAGGTGCTTTTGGGTGAGTGGGGTTACAGTCTGCTCCATTGCCACAGGCATAGTCTAGTGTGCTCTGTAGCACTGTATCACTCAGCCCTGTTTTACACACACACCATGAGGCACCTACGTAGACCAAGAGGCTACATTTAGTGGTTGATTCAATACAAAAGACTCCATATTTGTTGTTATATAATGTGAAAGCCAACAAGATCTGTGGTAAAAAAACTTGGAACTCAATTTGAGGGGTTTAATCTTTAAAAATTATCAAAAACATAGCAAAAAGTTGTAAGAAAACAAGCAAACCAGCAGAGTTTTCTAGAGATTTGTGAACTTTTCCAAGGAAGAAAACACTTTAAAGAAGATAATAAGTAAATTAAAAAATGAGACAAGAACAAACAAATCTTGAAACCTTTTTTTGTTATTCAAAAGAAAAGCAACCAAAAAATACAGCCTGAATGTCAAGAGAAAATAGCTAGTACAAATGGTAACTTTTAATCTGTTTATCAATGGTAGAACACTAAGGAACAGTAAGACCCTTGAGTCAAGGGACTTGATTACTACTACAAGAACCCATTTTCTGACCAGAGCCAAAAGGCTTGAGACTCGGACAGTAAGAGAGACAAGACTAATGCCAAGAAATCTGAAGGAAGAGTGGAAGTTCTTACTAGAATGGCCAGCCATGGCTAGAAGGAGAAGTGAAAGAACCAGAGCAGCCATAGATGCGTTCAGACAAAATGTCACAGTTGTCCTCTAGAAAGAAAAGTAGTGAAGATAGAGAAAGAGATCTGTAGAGAAAGAAGGAGAAGAGAAAGTGGAGAAAACAGCGAGAAGTAGAGAGAGTGTGGCTACTTGATGTGTGTAAAGAGATGGGTGAGATGAGAGAGTGGCTACTTGTTGTGTGTCCTCTTTTGTCTCTCTCTCAAAACCCTTTTGAGTGCTGTTTTACATCATTTAAGAACTCAGCTCATGTAGAGTTACGTATATCTTGAGATTTAAATTAAAAAAGACATTGTTGTATTATTAGAGTACAGGTTGGTAGATAAATTAAATAAAAACAACAACAACTAGTTTATTACTTATTGAAATAAGCCAAATCTTTGTGTTGCAGGCTGTGGTGTTCCACACAAATGTCGATAATAATAAAATGCTATGTTCATAATGGGGTCAGAAGTGATTTTCTTTTGTTTATTACAGTCTGCAACACTCCGTAATCCATTGAACAACAACTTGCACGGCGCTGCTGAGCCATCAGATAATATAGTTGTGGATGGAATTAATGTAAAAATCAAAAGCTTGATAGTGTCCCAGTTTATGTATTACAGTGTTGCAGATTTTTTGGACTAAATAAATAATAATCAGATTTCTGTTTTTTTTTTTGGGTTTAAAAAGAAACATTTAAGAAAAAAATACACTCCAACTGCATAACATTATATGGATCACATGAGAAAATATATATAAAATGGGCCAGAAATATTTCATAGGCCCATGAGCCCAGGAATCAAAAATAATAAGGGTAATTATGTAAAATACAAAACTCCTCAAAAACCCTAATTTCACTTTCATCTCAATCACCCCCACTCGAATATTATAGCAGCGCCGACGAGGAAGCAGGAAGAAGAAGAAGAATCAAGAATAATGGCGACAGGCAAAACGGTGAAGGATGTCTCTCCACACGAGTTCGTCAAGGCTTACGCTGCCCACCTCAAGCGCTCCGGCAAGGTATAATAATCTTACAGTCGAATCTTGGAAATGGCCATTAGTTTCTGCATTTTATTACAATATCGTGTGGTGTAGATTGAGCTGCCACCGTGGACAGACATCGTCAAGACCGGTAAACTTAAGGAGCTTGCTCCTTATGACCCTGACTGGTACTACATCAGAGCTGGTATGTACTACATCTCTGGTCACTTGTTTAGTTAGTGTTTGTGTTTCTGAGATTTAAAGTTGAACTCTTTTTTTTTTTGGTTTGTAGCGTCGATGGCAAGGAAAGTGTACCTGAGAGGTGGACTTGGAGTTGGTGCGTTCCGCAGGATCTATGGAGGAAGCAAGAGGAACGGAAGCAGACCACCTCATTTCTGCAAGAGCAGTGGTGGTGTTGCTCGTCACATTCTTCAGCAACTCCAGACTATGAACATTGTCGACCTCGACACTAAAGGGTTAGTTGTTGTTTTATCTTATATGTTACATGTTTGAAGGTCAATATAAAAACTTGTAATGCACTTGTTTAGTCTCGTAGTTTATTGACTTGCTTAAAGTTGAAATTGTGACATGGGTTCGTTTAAGACTTGTATATGGTTTTGTTATTACTTGGTTCATTTTAGGACTTGATCATATTTGACTAGCTAAGCTTGCTTTTTCATTCTCATGTGATTAGGGGGAGGAAAATCACATCGAGTGGTGAGAGAGATCTTGACCAAGTCGCAGGAAGGATCGCAGCTGCCATCTAAAATCGAAGATCACAAGTTTGTTTTTTGAGATTTAGATACATATGGAATGAGATTGCATTGGAAACCAGTAGTGGAATCCCTTCTCTCATTTTATGTTTTGTTTTGATGAGTTGTTTCTCTTTTGTTCCTATGCGCAATTTGATCTAATCGACGACCTTGTTCTCTCTGCAGTTTAATGAATTTTTTTTAGCTATAAACATATATAATAACTGTAACAGTTTGCCAATGCTTTTGCTGTTGATACGATTTCAATATTAGCAAATAAGAAAACAAAGAAAAACAAATGTTTTTTGTTGATTTAATCGGAATGCTTAATTATATGCAAATTCAATGTTAAATTAATCAATTTTGTACTTGATAACTATTACTCCCTTTCATAATACTTATGTTTTTTCATAATACTTATGTTTTGCCTTAATGCATAAAAATTAAGAACATAATTTTTTCTTAAAAAAATATTTTAAAGATATAATTTTAAAATCAGTTAACCAATTATAAAAAAGACAGTAAAATCTAATTGGTTGAACAGTTTTTAATAAAGTTAAAATTAACCTTAAAATCTCAAAACTTTATATAAATTAAAATAAAATAATTATTCTAAAACATCATCTATATTGAAACGGAAGAAGTATTATTCTCCTTGGGTGCGCATGTTTCTTAACAAAAAAAGATACTGCTATTTTCTGAAAAGCGTAAGGAAACCACAAAATTCCAGCTTTTACGTGCGTTGATTTTTCAGATCTGTAAAAAGTCTATCCCCATAAACTTGGTTAAACCATGATTAAATGTCTGGTTAGCACGTAACGTAGAGACATGCGTCCATATATTTACTATGCCTAAGAAGCTACCTTTTATAGATCCAGTTTCCAAAGTTACTGAGACAGTGTATATCATTGTCTGATTGGCGCTTTTTTTAATTTGCTGACGTGGCTTAAAAACTAAACGTTGTTAATAAAAGGAGTAGAAAACAGTAGTATTCATCAATACGTAGAAAAAATAGTAGAAAGGAAAATAAATGAAAAAGACGACTCCGAGAAAAGGAAAGCGAAAGGTTTCTTCGTCGAGATGGTAAAGCTAATAAAAATGGAACCTTCTCCATTATTGTTAGCTTACCTTACTATCTCCGACCACATTTAGAGAGAGAGAAAGAGACAAAGTTCATTTTGTGTTTGTTCTTGATTCCTCCTAAAACCAACCGTGTCTTCTTATTATCTCCGGCGATGACGACGGCTGAGGGGGAGTACTCGAAGGCCAAAACTTCTGTTTGGTGGGACATAGAGAACTGTGAGGTGCCTAAAGGATGGGATGCGCACGCGATAGCTCAGAACGTGAGTTCTGCTTTGTTGAAGATGAACTACGGTGGTCCTGTCTCAATCTCCGCGTACGGCGACACCAATCTGATCCCTAAACCTGTTCAGCAAGCCTTGTCTTCTACTGGTGTTGGTCTTAATCATGTTCCTGCAGGTTCTCTCTCTCTTTTTTTTATTTGTCCATCTCTCTTAAAAAGTGGGATCTTTAGTTTGATCATTGTTTGTTAGTGGTTAGTTGATAATGATGATCCAGGATCTCTACTTTTACAGCGATCTTTACTATACATGGGAAGAAATTGAATTGGGTTTCATCATATTGACTTTGGAGTTAATTATTATTTTATTTTTTTTGGAGTTCACAGGGTTTTGTTTGATCTTAAGAGTGTTTTTTTTTTGAGTTTATGTTGCTTAGATGATGATCTTAGTTTTTTTTTTTTAACTGTGATCACATCTCATTGTTTTTAGTGTCGAACATGAAAGATTTAACTTGTGTTGTTTGGGTGGTGTATTAATAACAGGAGTGAAAGATGCGAGCGACAAGAAGATACTAGTGGACATGTTACTGTGGGCTGTAGACAACCCTGCACCAGCCAACTTCATGCTCATCTCCGGCGATAGAGACTTCTCCAATGCTCTCCACCAGCTAAGCATGAGGAGGTACACTATTCTCCTTGCTCAGCCTCCACGTGCCTCGCCTCCGCTTATTGCTGCTGCCAAATACGTATGGCTCTGGACATGCCTAGCCTCGGGAGGTCCTCCTCTTACGAGTGGTGAATCTTCTCGACTGGTCGACAGTGGACGCTCTCTTGTCTCTAACTATGAAGAGGCTAAAGGTCCAGTTTCTGAACAAAGTCAGTCCAACAAACCAACTGATTCAACTCCCGACACTCGAAGAAATATGCTTCAGAATGGCAGAAGAGCCGCAGGTGAATCTGTTGCTTCTGGTGGTGGCTTTGAAGCGCACCATTCAGATATAAGACATACATCTCAGGTAAACTTGTATCGTTTTGTGGCTACTTACTTGTTGGTAGATCTATTCTTGAATATGGTTTTGTCCGGAAAGAATATAATAACAAACTGTATGATTTCTTTTATGCAGACTGCATTTGTAGTCAGCAACACAGCTCAGGCCAACGTTTCAGCCAAACCCATACTTGAAGCATCGTTTATAGCCAGTCACAAAGCTCAGGCTAATCTTTCCGCCAAAACCATACATGAAGCATCGTTTATGGCCAGCCACAAAGCTCAGGCTAACGTTTCAGCCCAACCCATACATGAAGCAGCGTTTATGGCAAGCCACAAAGCTCAGGCTAACCTTTTAGCCAAACCCATACATGAACCAGCGTTTGTGGCCAGTCACAAAGCTCAGGCTAATCTTTCCGCCAAACCCATGCATGAACCAGCGTTTGTGGCTAGTCACAAAGCTCAGGCCAACGTTTCACCCAAACCCATATATGATACAGCGTTTGTGACCAGTCACAAAGCTCAGGCCAACGTTTCAGCCAAGCCCATGCATGAACCAGCGGTTGTGGCTAGTCACAAAGCTCAGGCCAACGTTTCACCCAAACCCATACATGAAGCAGCATTTGTGGCTAGTCACAAAGCTCAGGCCAACGTTTCAGCCAAACCCATACATGAACCAGCGTTTGTGGCTAGTCACAAAGCTCAAGCCAACGTTTCACCCAAACCCATACATGAAGCAGCATTTGTGGCTGGCCACAAAGCTCAGACAAACGTTTCAGCCAAACCCATACATGAACCAGCGTTTGTGGCTAATCACAAAGCTCAGACAAACGTTTCAGCCAAGCCCATACATGAAGCAGCGTTTGTGGCCAGTCACAAAGCTCAGGCCAACGTTTCAGTCAAGCCCATACATGAAGCAGCGTTTGTAGCCAGTCAAAAAGCTCAAGCCACCGTTTCACCCAAACCCATAAAGGAAGCAGCGCTTGTGGAACCTGTGTTGTGCAATGTTTGCCAAATTAGATGCGCCAATAAAGATGCATATAACAGTCACACCTATGGTAAAAGACATCGAAAAAACTTGGAGCTGCAAACTGGTAAGTCCGAAAACATGTCGCGTGGGCCAGTTGGGCTCCCTACGGAGGTGCTGGAGAAACAGAAGAATAGGAAGAAGAACGCGAGTGAAGGTAGTAGGACTAAACCAAAAGGGCATTATTCTTGTCGTTTGTGCAATGTGGTATGCCAGAGTCAAGTTGTCTTTGAGTCTCATCTGAAGGGCCAGAAGCATGCTACCATGATGAGTCAGTCAGAGGCAAGTTTCTAACTTTTGAGAACTTACAAATTTACAAACACACCAATTTTTACAGTTTACTAAGCATATGCTTGATAAATTAACGTTGATTCAGGCGTTCACTAATTCTAAGAAGCTTCAAGAGAAAGGTGTCTGGGAAAAGGTTCAACCAAAAGAAGCAGTTGCAGAGCCTAAAGCAAAGGCACTCAATGATTCTAAGAAGCTTCAAGAGAAAGGGGTCGGAGAAATAGATCAACCAAGAGAAGCAATTGTGGAGCCTCAGCTGCAGTCTCAAAATGTTCAAGAGGACAGCAAGTGCTTTGAGAAGCATGTTGCCATGGTGAATCAATCTGAGGCACGTTTTCTATCTTTTTAAACATACTAAGAGCAAGTCTTAACAATGGTAAAAAGAGAAGGAGTGAAGTCTTATATATATATGTGTTTGGATCAGGCCGCACTCGTTGATTCTAGGAAGCATGAAGAGAAAGTTGTCCGAGAAAAGGTTCAACCAATGGTAACAGTTGCAGAGCCTCAGTCGCAGTCTCAAGAGAACACAAAGTTCTTTGAGAAGCCCAACGAAGAGCTCAGAGAGATATATGGCAAATCAAAAAGCAGTGTTAAAGAAAAATGTTCAAGTACTAAAGACTGGGTAGAGACTGTCTTCTTCGGTGATTTTGGAGCATCAGTGAAAACACGGTAAATTTTGGCAGCTTGGACTTGTTTAGTATGTCAATAATGTTTTTAATAATATTCTGTAATGTTTTTAATAATATTCTGTAACTTGTGCCACAGAGAATGTTTTGATGGCATTGTCAAGCCAGTAAACCTGTCTGGAGGGCCAACGGTGCAAGAAAAGGAGGTGATGGTACCACAGGGTTTGTCAACAGTGGTTTGTGATATTAAATCTCATTGGACGAACATAAACCATACTACGGTAGTGACAGCACTTCTTGTTGTACCTCTTTGCTTTTTTGGATCAAAATCAAACCCATTGAACATTTTGTTTTTTAACTCTTGATGCAGCCTGGTTCTGTAGCCAGTGATGATGCTAAGTCCAGCGTTTCAACCAAACATATAACGAAGGAAACAAATGTTTGGCCTGTCTTCTGTCATGTCTGCCAGATCAGCTGCGAGAGCAAGGTTGCATATGCAAATCACATCTGTGGGAAAATACACCAACAGAAGAGGGAGAGGATGTTCGAGAGAGACGCCATGCTTTCTAAGGAGAATGCTGAGAGGTTGGAGAAGGTATTGAGCAAAAGCCAAACCGCCTTTGCTTCTCAGAACCATGCTGCCATGGTCAAGGAGCAAACAGAGGCAAGTTTTATAACTTTTACTATTTTGTTTTCTTTAACGAATTTGAAATCTGCTTCTTTTTTTTTTATTGTCAGTATTGCAAAGCATACAAACGTCTCCTTAGGTTTTATTCCCATTTGAAGTATGAAGTATATATAAGGCTACATAGCAGTATATACATAGTGAGACAAAGAGAAAGAAGCTAAACTAGATTATTGTTGCAGCAGGCACACATTGATTCAAGGAGAACTCAACAAGAATTGGAACAGGCACTCATTGTCGACTCAAGGAAAATCCGAGAAGAAGGCGATCAAGAAAAAGAAACAACCGAGGAGCACACACTTGTGAAGACTGTGGATCATGTGTTTCAAGGGGCACAAGAAGACAAAGAGGACGTAAAGGAGATAAACCACATATCTGAGAGCATCACAAACGCCATGTTGCATGCCTTAACTGAACTGAATCAAGAGTCTAGTATACCCAAAGGATTGAGGTAAGAACCGTTAATCAGGGGGGGTTTGTGGCTTGAGCACTTTTGATCAGTATGTGCTTTTCTAATGATCACTTGGGTTACACAGACTTGAGAGAGTACAACTTCCAGCAGACGGGAATGTGACCAAGAAGTTTGAAGATGGGTCCAAGCATAAGCCCCCACCAACACCATCGCAACCCGTAAAGGACTTTGCAGGACTTAAGGAGCAGGCTGCCAAGAGGGAAGAGGCTAAGGTCCAACCTGATAACTTTTGGACCAGACTTTGGGGGAAAAAGAGTTAAAAAAGCTTTGCTGAATTATTGTCTGATTTAAAAATTAAATTCAACTATTGCTGCATTATATGTATGTTTAGTTGGTGTTCTAATGAGACTGAGAGGATGTAACTTTAAGTAATGACTAGATTTTGACCCGCGCTTTTAAAGCGCGGGATCGTTTCTTTTTACGTATTTATTATTATAATCCATTTTAGTTTCTACCAAAAATTGATATCATATAATTTTATGATTTTTTAGTAGTTGTTGTTATAAGTTTGGATGATCTATACGTATATAAAATGTTAACCTTAAAATGAAATAATTATTTTGCTGTTGGAAATTTCAGCAAGAAATTCAATTCAAAAATATTTGCAATATAATTTAATTTTAGAATGGTAGTATAATTTAAATTAAAAATAACTTGCAACATAATTTAAATTAAAAATTGCTAGTAATAACATGTAACCCATATTGTAAATGTATGTTTACGTTTTATAATTGTATTTTTATATATAATATCAAGTACAATGTTAAATAGTTTTGATAGAATTTACTATTGAAATAATTAATTAAAAGCCCATATACTTAAAAAGTTTATTAACCAAAAATCTAGAAGTTAATGGACCCCCAACAAATCTAATATTCTGGTTTAGAGCTCGACCAAAACACATTCTTCATTTCGTCATATTGACCGTTCGAAAAAAAAAACCCAGAAAATGATTGATTTTTGACGTACTTATTGTTATAACCCATATGTGTTTCTACATAAGATTTATATCATGTGTTTTTATGATTTGGTTTAGTAGTTGTTGTTATAAATTTGGATGATCAATATCTATACAAAATGTTACTCTTAAAATAAAATAATTATATTGCTGTTGCAAACTTAAGCAAGAAATTCAATTAAAAATTATTTGCAATATAATTTAATTTTAGTATCACAATATAATTTAAATTAAAAATGACTTGAAATATAATTTAAATTAAAATGGCTAGCTATATAATGTCAAACATATTGTAAATGTATATAATTGTATATTAATATAATATCAGTTACAATGTTTAATATTTTTGATAGAATTTACTATTGAAACAAATTAATTCAAAGCCCATATAATTGAATGTTTATTTTGAAAAAATATAAAGTTAATTGGCCCCCAACAAATCTAATGTTCTCGTTTAAAACCCAACAGAACACTGATTCGGTATTTCGTTATGTTGACCATTCTCAAGACTGAAAAAAGAAACAGAAAAGGAAAAAAAGAGAGAGATCGAGAACGGTCTCTTTGCCGACAAAAGATGAGACGAAGAAAAATCGGTGTTCGATGGTGAAAAACAAAGGTGTACGACTCTATATGAGTAAATACGAAATCAGAATCTCGAAATCTGCCGGTATACCATCATTTACTCTCTCATTATCTTACGATTCATCTACTTGATCTGAGAAGCCTCTTTATAGATATGTTCAGGTACATGAAAATATCTAATTTCTTCTTAATATATAGATGTTATGCTAATCTAAAATCTCTTCTCTGATTTTGACCATTCCATAAATGTTTTGCATGTAGAAGTATCAGATGACTTGTATGTTGATTCTGATGATCGATCTTAGTCAAGCGGATCTTCGATTAGCACTGAATTTGACCATTCCCTATTGGGGTCGGAAACACCTAAGCAATCTCGAGCTTCTCAGATGTCAAGCTCGTGATGTCCATCGGCTTGCTCAAAATCTGAAGGGCGATGTTCATTTCTTTGACAACCATGAAGGTGATGTCCTTTACTAGGGGTGGGCGTTCGGGTTCGGGTCGGGTATTTCGGATTTTCGGGTATTTCGGTATAGAGGTGTAGAACCCGTTCGGGTATTTTTTCACTTCGGATCGGGTTCGGGTATTTTTAGTTCGGATTCGGTTATTTCGGATCAGGTTCGGATATTTAGATTTTGAAAAAAAATTAAAATTTTCATTTCTCAAGTTTCTTGTATTTAAAAATATAACTTTCAGTTAACTAATTTTTTTTTCTAATAGATTGAATGGTTAATAGATTTGGACATAACATTTTAAAACTAAAAAGATATTAATTTAGTTATTTTTTTTTAAATTTTGGATGTATCTTTTTGTTAATTTTTGAAATAAAAAATTTGACATGCATTTTAAGTGAATAGCAAATCATTTTTTCCGTAATTGTATGTATATCATATGAACTTAAAGTATGTGTAGTATCAATATAAATATTTTATATAAAATTAGAGATATAAACTAAAAATATAAGATTAATTATACATATGTTCGGTTATCTTCGGATATCCATTCGGGTTCGGGTATTACCCGTTCGGGTTCGGGTATCCAATCTCTCCTTATTCAATACCCGTTCGGGTATTTTGCTACTTCGGTTCGGATTTCGGTTCGGGTTTTTCGGAT
The DNA here is from genome assembly GCF_000309985.2 of Brassica rapa. Lineage (NCBI taxonomy): Eukaryota > Viridiplantae > Streptophyta > Magnoliopsida > Brassicales > Brassicaceae > Brassica > Brassica rapa. The sequence goes on from NC_024797.2 coordinate 22,338,826, forward strand.
CGGGTTCGGATGCCACTTCGGATATCGGGTAAAGTGCCCACCCCTATCCTTTACACTTAAGATTCTTAAACTTTTATGATATTTAATACATAATCTTGGTTTATTTTGATGTAAACTACAGTTGGCCTAATGAAATTTTGGGTTACTATATAAAATTTGGGGTTACGTTAAAGTGAGGGCTTATCAAAGGTCTTATACTTTGCAAAATGATGATCCGGTCTGTTTGCAAAAAAAAAAAGGATGACTGATTAAAATACACAGATACGTACCTTACTCAAGCAATATAGAATTTTTATGTCACATAATAAATAATTCAAGTACGTACACTTTTTGGTTTGTTCTGACGTTAATGTTTTAAGTTTTGTAGGGTAATTGCTATGTAAACAAAGAGATAATTCTCAAGTACATCAACTAATGGCCAGACCATTTTGTAATCTGACCAAACTGGTATAATCTATTTATCTTCATCCTCTTTTACGTCTAGTATGTTTTTTTAATCTTCATCCTCTTATACGTCTGGTCTGTACACAACAGTATGTTGTTTTTATACTCATCCTCTGATGGAAGGACATGAGTCAAGTCGAACCCAAAGGACATGAGGCAAAGTCCAACCAAAGCCTTACAGTACACAGATAAGTCTCCGACTATAGCTTTTTTTTGGGGTTAGAGATAATGAGTTGACTTAATTATATATACAATGGATGTGCAGGTCGTGCAGTTAAAGGTTTTGAGACAGAGCTTTATTCATCTGAACGACATGGGACAGAGACATAGCGGGAAAGCAATTCGAACCCATGTAAGTGCATTTTAAAAGCTTCTAATTGTAGTAATTAGGCTTGGAACTGAAACTGGTAGTTAGGAAAAAAAAAACGGAGATTGTTTGATGAATGTTCATTGAACTATATTTGAAAAACAAGTAGAAAGTTAGGATTGCTTACATTCTCATCCGCCAAGATGAATTCCATGGTTTTCCCTGATTGTTGAATGTTTTGTTTCCAAGAAGTGTTTTTCGATGGCCTCAAGTCATTAATGCCGATGACTTTTGTTCATTAGAAGCACTCAATTTTCTTATTTGCATTTTAGAACCCATTTTTTTGTTTGACGGCATGAGTTTGATTAGGAAGAGGCGTTGTTATTTATAATAGGAAGAGGCGACATGGAGAGGTGTTTAGGTTATTGGAAAAACATGTGGCATACTCTAAATCTTGGCGAGATTTTCTAGTTAATATTAGTAAATATAGTTACCAATTTGAAACCTAAGATATTATTGTACACGCAATATAATTATGGATTATATTTTTTGAATCGTGATTATAGCTAATTGTATCATCTTTTTTTCTTTCTATATTTGTTTTTACATTTATTAAAGGTATCAAATAAGGAATATTGGGGGTGATTGCCAAAATCTATGAGTACCTTACTCTTTTAAAATCGAACAAATGAAATAGGGAATATTATGCTGTTACAATTATGAATACTTGCTACAATCTAGGAGGGCATACTCTTTTTTTCTTTTTCTTTTTGGTAAAAAGGGCCTTACTCTTTTTAAACCGAACACTGAAATTAGGGGATGGGTTGAAAAATATACTTCGAATAAATTTGGTATCAAAACTTTATAAAAATTAAAGGTTGTTTAAAAGATAAATAGATTTTTTAATTAACATTTTTTGAAAAATTGGGAATATGCTGTAGTACCTTTGATTCAAATTCGATTTTCATATTTTTGGTTTGATTAAATTTTCCATCATTATACATTGCATTTTGATAAACGAATCATAACATATAGGTAGGTGTAATGAATCATCTTAATAAGCATGTGAACATTGATTTAATTTTCTGAGAATCCATACGTTATATTCATCTTGGTTAGTGTTTTATAGTTTTAAATTATTGTGTTATGGAATATGGTTTGTTTAGAGTTTTAACCCCGAAAACTTCATATTTCAGGGTATAGGGTTTGATTACGAAAGATGATTTCGATGGGATTTTCATGGAATAGGATTTGATTATGAAGATGATTTTGATGGGCTCATCATTCTTTCCGATTTATTTAAAAAGGCACGAGCTTACGCGGATGTGGGCCTTAATTGTTTCAATGCATTTTGATGACGTTATGGATATGTTTTAATAACTGAAGATTTCTGATTGGTCAAAATATATTGGCGTCATTTATTTTTTTTAAAGGAAAATAGGCAATGGCAGAGATTTGTAAATAACTTGAAAAGGCAGGGGTAGAATCCTAGTAGGTATTCTGCTTTAATAGTATAGATGTAAAGCTATTCAATACTTTTTTCAATATAACTTCTCCTAATGTCAAGTCATTTTTATAATACTTTTTTCCTCTGTTTTTCTCTTTGTCATCTTGTCTTGGAAAAGCAAAAGCTTACTTCTTCTTTTTTTTTTTGTAAAAGAGCAAACGCTTACTTGTACAAAAGATTTTTAAAGTATTTTTACTTATTTATTTTTTACATTTAAATAATTTATCTTTTATTGTTTTAAGATTTTAAAGGGTTTTATATTATTTTAGGATATATATAAGCAGACAATAAATGTAAGTAATTTTTAGTGATATCTATCTATCTATACAATTATTTGCGAAATAAATTTTAGCAACAGAGCTCTCACGTTAAATATTGGTGCGGTTAATATCTATACTATCCTTAATGAATTTTATATATTATTAATTATATAATCAAAAACGAATTTTTATTAATAATATTAACTTTTTAAAAATAAGATAATTCTTATATATTGTATTGTTATCTTAAAACATATATTTCAATTATAAAATCTAAAAATAAAATATAAAACAATTATAATAAATTAAGTAGTTAAAGTCAATGTTATCCTTAATAAATTTTAATTAAACATATATATTTAATTAGATTTTTGTTATATATATATATGTTAGATTTATTTTTTTGAAAACATCAATAATAATTATGCTGGTTTTTGAATTAATTAAAAATAAACTAATAAATATTCGTAAAGCGATTAAGCCCGTATATGCAGGCAAGACACCTAATTTTGTGTTTTAAAATATAAGTAATTTTCATATTTTTAGATAAATTTTATATTTATGGAATATAATATGACCAATTAAATTATATAAATTTATTTATTATTGGTTCGTTTATACATAATCTACAGATTAAATTTACCTTAAAAATATTTTTTTTTTTTGCGTTTTTATGTAAAACTATTATTAAGAGGAAGTAGCTTTTTTTTCAAGCTCTACATCACTACAAGTAGGTTTTTGATAAAAGCTTTCAAGTATTCTCAAACCCATTGATAAATCTTGTAAAGTAAGTTTTTTTTAATTAAATTATGTGCTTCGACTCCTCCATCACCCACGCGGCGGAGGCTGATTACGCGACGGCTAAAACTTCCGTTTGGTGGGACGTCGAGAACTGTCCTGTCCCCAAGGGCTGGGATGCTCATAGCATAGCTCAGAAACTAAACTCAGCGCTGGTGAACTTGAACTACCGGGGTCCTCTCACCATCTCTGCTTATGGCAACACAGAACTCATCCCTAAACCTGTTCAGCAAGCTCTCTCCTCCGCCGGAATCTCTCTTAACCACGTCCCCTCCGGTTAGTTATACTTTGATTCAAAGGGATGTGGTTTTTAGTATAAAGTCTTTGTCTTTTCTACTTCTAAACAGGAAAGAAGGATGCGAGTGACAAGAAGATTCTGGTTGATATGTTTTTGTGGGTGTTGGAGAATCCTGCTCCTGCTAACTTGATGCTTATCTCCGGTGACGGAGACTTCTCTTATGCTCTTAACCGTCTGCGGATGTTGAGATACAACATCCTCCTCGCGCACCCTCTTCAAGCTTCACCTTTCTTGGTTGCTTCTGCGAGGACCTCGTGGATGTGGAGAAGCTTAATTGCCACACGAAGTTGTTGCTCCTTCGGTTCTGAGCATGCTTTGTCCACACAAGCAATGGATTCAGGGTCTGTTTTTAACAAGGCTGATAAACTCAAAGGAAAAGCACCAGGTCAACAGGGGACAAGAAGAAAGAAGCTTCAGAAGGAATGGAGAGTGTGCAATGTTGCTTGCAAAAGCACTGATACTTTCACCATGGCCAGAGAACAAGCACCTCAGGTGAGCATCCTAGTTTTGAGAGCTTAATCAACTTTCTATCTTTCGTCCTTAACACTAGAGTACAGATGTGAAATTGAAAATATTATTTTTGATTTGACTGCCATTGTTGCAGGCACTCATTGATGCTAAAGAATGTGTTCAACTAGACAATGACTCGCAGTCTCGGGATGCGTTTATGAAGTGCTTGGAGAAACAGAACAAGGAACTGATGGAGACTATTGCAACATCCGAAAGGAGTGGAAGAGAGTTCTGGCATGATTTTAAAGAGAGGCTGGACAAGAGTGGTGTAGCTCCTCTCAGTGTAGATCATGTTTTCAGTGAACTTAGCCGCGACTTTCACGTGCCCAAAGAAGTGAGGTAAGTTTATGATTGTGCCTACTCCTTACTATCAAAATTGTTAAGTATATTCTGATCTAATGATATTTATGTGTAACAGGGAGTGTTTTGAAGCAATCCTCATGAAGCTAGAACCTACACAAAATGATATTGAAATTGAGAAGTTGGAGGATATGACCAAGAAGAAGAAGAGTACAGTGATTGAATCCAAATATGAACCATATGTTTGCACTATTTGCAATGTCGTTTGTGCACATCCTTCCGTGTTCGAGTCGCATCATAAGGGCCGGAAGCATGCTGCAAAGTTTAACAAGCACATAGATGTAAGTTGATCAGAGATGTGGATGAAATTTTATGGTTTCATTAGAAGAAAGTTGATGATGATACATTGTTATTGAAACAGGATCTGCGTGATAGGCATCAACTACAAGAGAAAATCATTCAAGATAACGGTCTCCCGAAAGATATGGCAGTGAATGGAGACAAAGCTGAACCATATGTTTGCAGTATTTGCAATGTCATTTGTGCACATCCTTCCGTGTTCGAGTCTCATCATAAGGGCCGGAAGCATGCTGCTAAGATTAAAAAGCAGGCAGATGATACATTATCATTGAAACAGGCTCTGCTTGGTGATCAACAAATACAAGATAATGGTGTTCCGAAAGATATGAAAAAGGAGCTCCAAATCAAGCTTGTAGAGGCACCTGAGAACATGGACTACTTAGATAAGCAAAGGCAAGAGCTGGGAGAGAGATGTGCCACCAACTCCGGGAGGAGTGTTGAAGATTTTTTTCAAACTATTGAAGAAGTAGTAGAGAATGATTACAAATCTCTTTCGAATGAAGAGTGTTTTTTCATCGAACTAAACTCTGAGTTTTCTGCCTCTGAAGAATCTAGGTAAGAAGAACCTTCCAACTTTGACTTCTTTAACTATTGCCAAATTGAAGTTTTCTCATTTCCAATGGATGCTATCCTACAGAGAATGTATTGATGCCATTTTCAAGAAACCAGAAGTCTCACAAGATGCAAACTTAACCCGGGAGTTTGAGAATATACCAAGCCAGAACCTGGAGATGAACTCAGGCGATTCTGAAAGTAGCTCTGCAGGAGGAGCCACTGAGCATCCCGAGGAGTACATGATGAACATGAAGAAGGAGAAGGTGACTAAGTCCAGCGTTTCAACCAAACCTATAACGAAGGAACCAAAGGTTTTGCAGCTTGTCTGGTGCCAAATCTGCCGGATCAGCTGCGAGAGCAAGGTTGCATATGCAAATCACATCTGTGGGAAAATACACCAGCAGAAGAGGGAGAGGATGTCTGAGAGAGAAGCCATGCTTTCTAAGGAGACTGCAGAGAGATTGAGCAAAAGCCAAACCGCCTTTGATTCACAGAACCATGCTGCCATGGTCAAGGAGCAAACAGAGGCAAGTTTTATAACTTTACTATTTGGTTTTCTTTAACGAACTTAGAATTTGCTTCTTCTTTTTTTTTTATGGTCAGAGTATTACAAAGCATACCGTAGGTTTAATTCAACATTGAAAGTATGAAGAATATTAGATCTTACTCTTGAAGGTTACATAGCAGTATATACATAGAAAAAACAAAGAGAAAGAAGCTAAACTAATGGCTTATTGTTGTAGAAGGCATTTGTTGATTCACTGAGAACTCGCCAAGAACTTCGCCAAAGAGCAGTGGAACATCCATTGGGAAAAGCAGAGGCAACAGAGGAGCAGACTTTTGTAAAGACCGAGGATCATGGGTTTCAAGGGGCACAAGAAGATAAAGAGGAAGTGAAGGAGATAAACACCATATCTGAGAACCTAACGCGTGCCTTTATTGGAATGAATCAAGAGTCAAGTGTACCCAAAGAATCGAGGTAAGAACCATTAATCAGGGGGTTATTTCTTGAGCTCTTTTTGATCAGTATGTGTGTGCTCTAATGATTACTTGGATCTTGGGTTACAGAGGATGTTTGGATGTGATTCCTCAGAGAGTAAAAGCGCCAGCAGATGTGAATGTGACAGAGAAGTTGGAAGATGAGTCCAAACATAAACCCCAAACAACACCAGAGGAACCTTTAAAGGAGTTTGCAGGACCTAAGGAGCACCTCGGAGTGGCTGCCAAGAGGGGAGAGGCTAAGTTCCAAGTTGATAACTTTTGGACCAGACTTTGGGGGAAAAAGGAGTTGGAAAAACTTTACCGTATAATCTAATACTATTAAAGCAAAATTCATACTAGTATTCTGCCATTAATTTTTGAAATAATTAATAATATGACATTCCTATATTTATGGTTAACAACTTTTTTTTTTTCAATTAGGAAAATAATATGATCATCTAAACTACTCACCTTCGCCTGCTAATAGTCTAATACTTAGCTAATACTTCGCCTACCTAAAGGATGCTTGAAGGAAATCTAGTCTTTGTGTAATCGGTTCTTATGGTCGGGTGATATTCAAAAATGCTGTGCAGCCAAAGTTTCATGGCAGTCTTGTTGCCTACCAAAAACAGAAGGTGGCTTGGGATTGAGGGATTTTGGGGTATGGAATAAAACACTTAACCTCAAGTTTATTTGGCTTCTCTTTGCTTCAACCACTTCCTTAGCGGGTCAGCTTTTGAGCTGTAGAGTGGGTGACGGTAGCAGAATAAGCTTCTGGTATGATAACTGGTCTATTCATGGTCCCCTGTTCAGGTTTATTGGCACCAATGGACCTCTTCTAATGAGAATTCAAGATCATTACTCTGTTGCTGATACCCTATTGGTGAGGGATTGGCAAGCTCCCTCTCGGTCTCGTAATCAAAACATCTCCCTCCTAAGAGAAACGTAAAGACCTTTTGACACAAAGGTCAGATGCAACAGAGCCAGACACTTTCTTTTGGGGACCTCCAGAAAACAATTCAGGTGGCTTCTCTACAAAGGAAACTTGGAAATTTCTCCGGCCAAGAGCTGCAGCTAAGGATTGGTCAAAAGTGGTTTGGTTCAAAAACATGGTTCCTAAACACGCCTTTAACTTTTGGGTGGCTAACCTTGATAGGTTGCCGGTGAATGAGCGACTGGTGCAATGGGGTTTGATGGATATTGGAACCTGTACTTTCTGCTCCACTGATGAGGAAACTAGGGATCACTTGCTCTTTAGTTGCAGGTTTGCAGTGGAGATATGGGATCGTGTGAAACATAGGTTGGGAGCTCCACGTATCTTTTTTACCTCTGGGCAAGCGATGATTGGGTGGCTTGTCCAGCAGAGATGGTCACCAAGGAGAAGGCTTCTCAGTTTAATTGTCTGTCAAGCTACAGTCTACCACATATGGAGAGAAAGAATTGATAGGAAACATGGAAGACCTCCATCAACGCCTCTAGCTATCTTCAACAAGATTGATAGGGTAACGAAGGACATTCTTCTAGCAAGACGACGCAACAAGGGGTGTACAACCTTACTCTCCTTATGGTTCAAGTATAGCTAACCTTAGCTAACATTTTGCTGCACCAAACTGTTAGCTTCTCACTGGTTTTTAATTTTTTTGGCCATAGAAGTACCCTGCTCTTGAAGCTCATGTAACCAATATTATTTTGGAAATATAATTTACAGTTATCAAAAAAAAAAAAAACTTAGCTAATATTTATATCTAATGTATCAACAAATTTGGACCACACAGTTAATGTACTATCAGCTTCAAAAAAGATTAATATCTCTATTGGTTATAAATTTTCTTATTTCTATTGATTTTCGTTAGTTATTATTTCTATTAGTTATAAAACTTTGACGGCCATAATATCTTTTTGACAAATGTGGAATCCTATACCAAATGCTTAGATTTTATTATTTGCCATGATTTAGCTTACATAACAATAATACCAAAGAAGATAATGTAAAATGGAACTCAATAATATTACCATATGATTATAACAGCTTTCGTTTTTTTTTTTAAATGATAGAAACAACTTTAAATTAAATGATCAATATATATTATGTGAATAAAATAATAATACTTCATGTGATTCCAAAATGTAAGAAAATTGTAACAAACTTTTGTTTTGAAACACTACAACTTATTTTAACATATTAAATTTATATAAAGCTTAAAATCTACAATTATCTAACATTCACGTCAAAAACTTTTAAATAATTTTGAATTTTTTAAAATGCTTTAAATGAGTCTAAACAGGTATAAATGAGTTAATATAATAATTACAGGACTAACAAGACAAATTTATAAGATTTTAAATTAAATGGATATAAAGAGTTAGAAGCTTATTAACACAGCATTAGACTTTTACAACATGAAACATTTTGCGTTTTCAAAAGCGCAGATTAAAATCTAATTGTATGTTTTAAAACTGTGGTTAATGGTCAACTATTACATTATATCTATGTTTAGTTAGTGTGTTCCAATGGGACTGAGAGAATATAACGTTATTAAGCAATGATCTGAAACAGAAACTAAACATAATCCAGTTGTAAAGCTTTCAACTGTTTCTCCTCAAGTCTATTGTCATTTTTATAATATTTTTATTTTCCTCTGTTTTTCTCCTTGTCGTCTTGCTTTGGAAAGCAAAAGCTTACTTGTACAAAAGATTATTAAAGTACTAGGGCCGGCCCGCCCTACGGGCGGGATATTAGTTAATTTGATATTCACTAAATGCTCGAGTTGAAATTTGTTTTAAGATTCAAGAATTTGGTTATCTGTTATGTGTTACTTATTAGTATGTGGTGGTATAGTTGTTTTTCGATTATTTTTGCTTTGGTATTGTATCAAATTAACTAATTGTCCAATTCATAATTATAGATGTACAAATGTGGATTTGTGATAAAGTTTGATGACAATACTGTTTTTTTTTAATTCTTATTCATAATAGAGTGTGCATGTGTTAGAAAGAGGCCTATAACAACTTTTATGTTTTTGTATGGATTTTAAATATATATTATTTTGTATAATGCATACTTGCTCTACAACATTTGCTTGTACACTAAAAAAATTGTTTTCTATATTTTTAAAAGAAAAAATATTTAGTCTAGAATATAACATGGACATATGTATTGACTATATATAAAAGTTGGGTGTTATTTTAAAATGACATATGTATAGAGATTTTTCAACCATTACTTCACTGGCACAAAACATTTATAATTGTAAATACCTTCTTTTAAAAGCAAAACTAATAAAAGTAACTAATAAAAGTGTGTACAACAAATGTATTTTGATATATATTATGTGCATCAAGTTATAAAGGTTGGAAACATTGCAAAACTATTTGGAGCAAAAATTTTAACTTCACGATCTTCATCTTGACGCCAGTTCAGTGTCGGCCTTGGCCACAAGCAGAAGAAGCATGGGCTTCCAGCTGACACGATAATAAGTATTTTCGCGGCCATATATTTATAAAAAGTGACTTTAGCCTAGTGGTTCTAAGAGAAATTACCAGTGCTAGAGGTGTTGGGTTCAATTACCCTTAACTGCATTCATTTATTTTGGTCCTAAATATAAAATGGGACACGTGTCACTCCCAGAACGCACGAATTGATGAGGTGGCTTCACGGGAGAGAGACGAACATTTCTTTATATATATAGATTTTTACTTATTTATTTTTTACATTTAAATAATTTCAACTTCTATTATTTTGGGGTTTTATTTTATTTTTAGGTTTATTAATATAGATCATTTTAAAGCTCTAAGCTTTTGATAAAAGCTTTCAACTTTCAATTATTGTCAAACCTCACTGATCTAGTAAAGTAGTTAATTTTTTTTAATAATGTGCTTCGATTCCTCCATCACCCACACGGCGGAGGCTGAGTACGCGACGGCTAAAACGTCCGTTTGGTGGGACATCGAGAACTGTCCTGTCCCCAAGGGCTGGGATGCTCATAGCATCGCTAAGAAACTAAACTCAGCGCTGGTGAACTTGAACTACCGTGGTCCTCTCACCATCTCTGCTTATGGCAACACAGACCTCATCCCTAAAGCTGTTCAGCAAGCTCTCTCCTCTGCCGGAATCTCTCTTAACCACGTCCCCTCCGGTTAGTTAAAAACCGATACTTTAGTTACTGTTTGGATTCAAAGGGAAGTGATTTAGTATAAAGTCTTTGTCTTTCAGGAAAGAAGGATGCGAGTGACAAGAAGATTCTGGTTGATATGTTTTTGTGGGTGTTGGAGAATCCTGCTCCTGCTAACTTGATGCTTATCTCCGGTGACGGAGACTTCTCTTATGCTCTTAACCGTCTGCGTATGTTGAGATACAACATTCTTCTCGCCCACCCTCTTCAAGCTTCGCCTTTCTTGGTTGCTTCTGCGAGGACCTCGTGGATGTGGAGAAGCTTAATTGCAAGTGGTTGTCATTCCTCACGAAGTTGTTGTTCCTTTGGTTCTGAAATGTCCAGCCAAGATGCTTCTGTTTCTGAGCATGCTTTGTCCACACAAGCAATGGATTTTGGGTCTGGTTCTAGTAAGGCTGCGCGAAAGAAACTGAAAGATGTCCTGAAAGAGCTAAATCAACAGGAGACAAATAGAATGAAGCTTCAGAAGAAGTGCAGTGAGACTGGTGAATCTGAATTGTTATGCAATGTTGCTTGCAAAAGCATTGAAGTTTTCACTACGGGCAAAGAACCTGCAGCTCAGGTATGCATCCTAGTGTTAGGGTCTAATTGAGTCAACAATTTACCACAAGCATCCAGTTCTCTTTGCCTTTCAAAGAAGAAAATTTCATGCTAGAACATGATGTTTTTTGAAGAAAAAAAAACATATATGCTTGCCTTTAAGAGGATATGAAACTTGACCTCATGTTAATCTCCACTGGATATGCTTTTGGTTGTGAAGTGGGAGCTGAAGCAAAACCTTGAGCCTGAAAACATAGCTGCAGCATCAAGTGAGTGTCATGAGCAAGACACGGAGATAACGAATAAGGTGGTTGAAGCAGGAGCTGAGATGTTTGCACTTTGCGGTTCGCCCAGTGTGGTGAAGAAGCAAGCAGAGGCTAGTTTTTTTTTTAATATTTGATATTAAGTTTTTATATCTCCGTACTTAATACTAGAGAATCCAGATGTGAACTTGACTGACATTGTGGCAGGCTCTCGTTGATGCTAAAGACAGTGACCTGAAGTCTCAGGATGCCCAAGAGTCTGAAAAGAGTGGAAGAGAGTTCTGGCAGGATTTTAAAGAAAGGCTGGACAAGAATGGTGTCGCTCCTCTCAATGTAGATCATGTTTTCAGTGAACTTAGCCGCGACTTTCACGTGCCCAAAGAAGTGAGGTAAATTTATGATTGTGCATACTCTTTATAATTATATTCTGATGTAATGATATATGTGTGTAACAGGGAGTGTTTTGAAGCAATCTTCAAGAAGCTAGAACCTACGCAAAATGATATTGAAATCGAGAAGTTGGAGAGCATGCTCAAACAAGGCTTGGAAATAGAGTCAAATGAGCCAGGAAAAGCACCTGCAGAACCGACTGAGAATCTCGAGGGGGACATGACCAAGAAGAAGAGTACAGTGATTGAAGACAAATATGAACCATATGTTTGCACTATTTGCAATGTCGTTTGTGCACATCCTTCCGTGTTCGAGTCTCACCATAAGGGCCGGAAGCATGTTGCTAAGTTTAAGCTGCACATAGATGTAAGATTCAGAGATTTGGTTGAAAAATTTAATGGTTTTATTGGAAGAAAGTTGATGATGATACATTGTTATTGAAACAGGCCATGCTTGATAATAAGCATATACAAGAGGAAGTCATTCAAGATAACGGTCTCCCGAAAGATATGACAAAGGAGCTCCAAATCAAGCCTGTAAAGGCGCCTGAGAACATAGATGACCAAAGACAGGAGCTGAGAGAGGGATGTGATGAAGAAAATTTTCAAACTATTGAAGAAGTATGCGAGAATGATTACAAATCTCTTCCAAATGCAGAGTGTATCTTCACCGAACTAAACCCTGAGTTTCCTGCCTCTGAAGAATCTAGGTAAGAAAGAACCTTCCAACTTTGACTTCTTTAACTATGCCAAATTGAAGTTTTCTCATTTCCAATGGATGCTATCCTACAGAGAATGTATTGATGCCATTTTCAAGAAACCAGAAGTCTCACAAGATGCAAACTTAACCCGGGAGCTTGAGAGTATACCAAGCCAAAACCTGGAAATGAACTCAGGCGATTCTGAAGGTAGCTCTGCAGGAGGCACTGAGCACCCAGAGGAGTACATGGACATGAAGAAGGAGAAGGTGGCTAAAGATAAAAAAGCTGAGCTTAAAGCATATGTATGTAGTATTTGCAGTGTGATCTGCCTTTCTCCAACCGTCTTTGAGGCTCACCTGATGGGCCGAAAGCACGCTAAAGGGGTAAAGAAACACGCAGAGGTTGGTTTAGGAGTTTTGGTTTAGCGCTTATCATTAGATTTGAATGAGCATGAGAACTAATATCTGGTTATCACTGAGTACAGGTTCTCTTTGATGATAAAAAGATTCTGGAACAGAGTCTTGAAGAGAACGTTCACTCAAGAGACGCAGCGGAAGAGCTACAGATTGAATCTAAGGATGCACAAGTGAGCATCAAAGAAGTTACTCAAATCAGTAAAGCACGAGTAGATAATAAAGATAGTGAACAGATTCTGAGTGTTGAGTTTGCAGAACCCAAAGAAGCGAGGTGATGTACTGACTTAGTTGTATTTTAATTAGTAAAAAGTTATGGTTTTACTTGTTTCTGATAGCAGTGGCCTTTCTCTTTGTTTAAGCAGCAGAGAGCGATTTGACTCAATTGTCAAAAGATTAGACCTTTTCATGGAGAAAACGTCAAAGCAGACGCTGGTTGAGTCTGAAAAAGCATCTGAAGGTGTGGAGGAGGAGGTGGTGGGGACAGGGAAGGTGTGGAGGAGCAGTAGCTCAACTGGATTTTGATTCACATCTAGCAGGTAAGAAGCATGCTGCCACTTTGAGAAAGCATGTTCCTCTGGTGAAGAAGGAAGTTGCCGTGGTGTAGAAGCAAGCTGGGACCAAACCTGCTTATGTTAGAAAGAATGGGCCTTAAGCTCACGGTATCAATTGTCATGTGATGACTAACAAAACTGTAATTAATGGACCTCTTAAGGTTCATTAAGATGTGGCCTATTTAAATAAATATTGCCTATGACTCAATGAAAAAAATGAATGGGTCAACAAAAGAAATGGGTTTATTTGTATTATTAATCAAAATAGACTTGTAAAGTTTTTGACTAACATAATCCACAACTTGTTCTCCATTTTTTTTTTTTAAATATTCTAAATTGGTATATATATATATATTAACTCATCTCATATCCAAATCTTGAATAAACTTGTTCAAAAGGAAAGAAAAAAACTCAGTAATTTATTTAAGTTGTCAACTTTTAAACATTCGTTTTCTTATATATAAATTGTCAAATTGTATAAATTTGGCTTGCATAACAGTAAAATACTACTGCATAATTGTCAAACAATTCAAGTTGATATTGTGGGGGTTAGAATATGCTGGTTGACAAAGTCAACAAAGAATGTTCTTTATTGCATGACAAGTTGAGATTAACATAGAACACCCAAACGTCAAAATGGAAAATTGGGATGGCTCATGCACTCATAAACTAATCATTGGGTACAAAATTAGACAAGAAAATAATAAATTTATTTTGGGAATAAAATAATATTTAAACATTTAATTAATTACAAAATAAATAAATTATTAGTGCTAAATTAAATAACTTTGTTTTAACACGCTTACTTACTGCTAAACGAGAACAATATATCTGCTAATAATTTCGTGGGTCGTTCTCTAAGTCGTTTCCGCGTTAACTCCCATTTGTTGATCCCTTCTTCTTCTTTTTCGTCGTCGCATTGATTTGGTCATTGTTTCGTGCCATTAAGAACCCAATCTTCTTCTTTCTCATCGACTCCACTTCTTCTTCTTCTTCGCTCATCCAGGTATACCCCCGATCTGCTCTCTCTCAGTGCTCAATTTCAGATATCTACTTGTTTGATAGATCCTAGGGTTTTCGATTCTTCTCTGTGTTTCCCCCCCAACGACTTTTCCGATTGTTGTTGTTTCGATGCCTAGAGAATTAGAGAAGCTATCGATTGATTTTTTTTGTGATAAGTCCGGAGTTTTACTGCTGCTTGTGTAGTTATATTGTCCTGTAAGCTATTCTCTCATAAGTGGAATCATCGATGGATCTTTACATCTTCCCTATGGATTTATCCTAACTTGATGAACTTTAAAGCTTTGTTTTTTATTTTATTTTACTTTTAGTCTCTTTGCTTTAAAAGTTTGATTCACCGCATCAATTCTGATTACTGCTTGATCTCTGCAGGAAGGAAGGTTTACTTTGAGAGACGAGACAATGTTTGGTTTGAGGAAATCTCCAGCTAAGCTTCCCAAGCACAACTCTGCTGATCCTGGCTTTCACAAATCTTCAAAGCCCAATCCTTTCGATTCAGATGATGAGCTGGACAACAACAGCAACAAACACGCGCTTAACCCTTCCAAGAGGACTTCCTCTGAGCCTTCTTTGGCCGACATGAGTCCCAACCCTTTTGACGGTGAGGAGAAAGTGTTTACTTCGTCATCCAAGCAGTCGTTGACTTCTAACTCCAGATACCAGTACAAGAACAACTTCCGCGATTCCGGAGGTGTTGAGAACCAGTCTGTTCAGGAGCTTGAGGGTTATGCTGTCTACAAGGCTGAAGAGACTACCAAATCTGTACAAGGTTGTCTCAAGGTGGCTGAAGATATAAGGTCTGATGCTACTAGGACTTTGGTCATGTTGCATGAGCAGGGTGAGCAGATCACCAGGACGCACCATCAAGCTGTTGAAATTGATCATGATCTCAGTAGAGTAAGCTAGCTTCTTTTCTTTTTTTTTTTACATCTTTCTTATTCCTTGGAATAAGAGTGACAAGGTACTTATATTATATGGCTTTTTTTTTTATTTGCAGGGTGAGAAGCTTCTTGGTAGCCTTGGAGGTATGTTTTCAAAGACTTGGAAGCCGAAGAAGACTCGCCCTATTAATGGTCCTGTCATTACTAGAGGTTTGTGTTTCTTGCTCATTGATTCCTCTATTCTATTTTTGCGTTTTTTCCTGATTGTGTGATTCCCTTTCTGTTAGATCACTCACCGACGAGAAGAATTAACCACTTAGAGAAAAGGGAGAAACTGGGACTGAACCCAGCACCCAATGGACAATCAAGAAGCAGAGAACCGCTTCCTGAATCAGCTGATGCGTATCAGAGAGTGGAGGTTAGTACGACTTATATCTTCCCTCTCTTCATTTTTTTCCTCCTTTCATATGAGTTGCATGAACATCATGCAAATGCACAAGGAGGCAGTGATGAACATTGAAAGGCCAGCTTCTTAAATTTTATACTCTGTAATCTTGCTAAATTTTATACTCCCGCTTATGACAGATGGAAAAAGCCAAGCAAGACGATGGGCTTTCAGATCTGAGTGATCTACTGGGAGAGCTAAAGAACATGGCAGTTGATATGGGAAGTGAAATCGAAAAGCAGAATAAAGGACTTGATCATCTTCAAGATGATGTTGACGAACTCAACTTCAGAGTCCAACAATCAAACCAACGCGGCCGCCGTTTACTCGGAAAGTAATGGACAGAGTTATATGCTATCATTAGTCATTCAACTACTTCCTCCTTCGTTCCAGCTTCTTTGATCTTTGTTGCTTAAAACTCAAACCGGTACTTATCATTGTTATATACGTTTCTATGCTTGTATTTGATATTATCATGAAAAACCAAAAATCTTATTTTGCAAAACACAAGCACTCTTGTATTGTTTTTCTGTATTATACTGACAACAGATGAATAGTGTGTTTGAATCCCAGAATTATATAGCCTTACAGAATCAGTGCTAAAGATGGACATAAGAGTACAAGAAAGTTGGGAACAATTCCATGAAATAACAGCAGAACTGTGTGAAGATTATTAAGAAAAATCACAAAGGAAAGAAACTCTTTATTTCTCTTAACTCTATCTCTGCTCTAATCCAATAATTCCCCCCCCCTGAAAATGACAAACCTACAAGTACTACTGAACCTTGAGTTCCATGATGTTCTTGGTCTTGGGAGGATATGCCAAGTAAACCTTGAGAACCCTCTCTACAACCTCCAGATGTTCTTTACCTTCAGCATAAACCTCATTCACCTTTGACTGATCAGTGAGGTTCCCGTTCATGCGGAAACCATCCAAGGTCCTTCGCTTTGTGTACTCCCTGATGTTGTAGTCAGGGTATTTACGTCCCGCTCGAAGCAGAGAACGACAGAGGCTGATCACTTGACATTTCGCTACCATTGCAAAACCAAACCCTGCTGCTTAAATACCATAGAATCAGTATAAGAATAAACATTAACTGGGAACGCAGGGGAATTTAATTAGCAATGCCAAAGAGAAGAAGTCAAGATAACGGCTGTAAAAGTCGCATACTTTGAATCAAGAAGTTAAAAATTCTACAGAAAAATCTAACTAGTGATGAGATTCATCATCAGTAGCATTCAATTCCAACTCTTCCAAAATTATCAACAAACTCAGAACTTCAACAAAATCCATCAAAAACAGTCTTTAAAACAATCAATTAGACAAGAACAGCTGAATCACAAGAGGTTCCGAACCACATTTCACCAAAACCAATGCACAACCAAAAGAGACAAGAGCAGCTGAATCACAAGAGGATGCGACCAAATTTCACCAATTGTTATAACAATTAACATAGAATTATACGGATAAGGAATTATACATACCAGAACGAATACGCCGGAGGGTAGTTACTTCCCTCACGTCAACAAAGCGAGCTTAGCAGATATGAGATTCTCTGTTCCGTTCGAAGGTGTGCTACTACATAGCCAACCTAGTTTACCCGAAACAAAACCGGGAAAATAATCTGAAAACCGGTTATAAAATGGGCCGAATATTAAGGCCCGTTATATTGGGCCGATAGTGATAATAAGCCTTGTATGAGCTGGCGTGTTCAAGTTCAACAACACACAAATATAGTAAACAAAACTCATCTTCTCTGTTGTCTTCTTCTTCTTCTTCTTATAAAATTCGATTCGATCTTCGACGAGCAAACCCTTAGCGCAAACTCTTATAGATTCCTCAGAAAATCTGTAACTCCGAGCTTTGATTTCACCAGCTCTGTTTCCTCTCTCTCCATCCATCTCCTCGCTGGGTAAGGTACGAGCTCGATTCAGTTCTATCTTTCATTGAAATTGATTTGCTAATTCGTCGTTGCTATTCATCATTGGATTCGTATGCCTTAGTTTTTGAAAAGTCTTTGATGCTTTAATTAGTTTCCATATTTGCGATTTCACTAATTTGTTTTTAACGTTGTGTTGGCAGATCTTTACAGCTCATATCTACTGCTGCTTTCTTGGCTGAGGAGAGATTAACCCGCTAAGGTTGAGTCTCGTCTCGTGTCGATGTGGGAGGGACAGTAGGATGAAGATCCCTAATCATTAAGACTTTTTTTTTTAATTCAAGAGTGATGCTCATCTTCTCTCCTCTGTCTATGGCTTTTACTGTCATCCTTCAAAAGCTTAGTGTCTTTGGTCCTGGTTTGAATCCCTCTTTCCCTTACTGCTTCGCCAATCACTCCCGTTAACTCTTCCTCCTTCACTTGTCTACACTCTTTGATATTGCTTTTGACATTCTTGAGTCAGATATTATACACCAAACAGGTCATGTAAAGCTGTGCTCTCTCATAGCATAAGTGTATCTTGCTTAGTTAGTTCTTGAGGAAGTCTTCTTTGACCTTCTACACCAAAACCCGCATCTTACTTTCAAAGCTAGTACCCAAGAATGATCCAAGACCTGCCGGTTGCATTCTCGCTCCGGCGTAACTCCTTCAGACGCCGTTCCCCTAGATCAAACGTCGATGACAGGGGGTGGACTCCGCTCCACGTCAAAGCCAGGAAAGGCGATCTCAAATCCGTCAAACAGCTCCTCGACCAAGGGTTCGACGTGAACGCTCTAGCGTGGGGACCCAAATCAAAGGGAGTGACTCCGCTTCACCTTGCTGCTGAGGGAGGTCATATAGAAGTTATGGATCTGCTTCTCGAGCGTGGGGCCAACATCGATGCTAGAACATGGGGCTCTTGCGGGTGGACTCCTCTCCACGCTGCGGCCAAAGAGAGGAAGAGAGAAGCGGTGAAGTTTCTGGTGGAGAATGGGGCGTTTCTGCCGGATGACATAAGTGATACGAGGTTCAATCCGCCCGTGCATTACTGTCATGGGCTGGAGTGGGCGTACGAGGAGATGGAGAAGCTTAAGAGCGAGTCTTCTTCTTCTTCATCTGGTGGAGACACATCTTGCAGTTCAGAGAACTGATCTTTGTTGCTGTCTTTTTTTGCTTTGATATTTCTCTTGTCAGAAATCAGAATGTTACGGTTTTGTCAGAACTCTGAAGAAATGTTATGGTTTGTGTTTGGTTTTGTATCTTCTGTATGTCAAAACTGCTACTGGTATGCCTTTGCATAATAAATCTTGTGTATGTCAACTTATGTTCGACAACGTAGCTAACTTTGGTTTAACGCTTGCTCTCGGTTAACCGGTTCTGGATTGAACAAATATGAGCACACTTCAAGTGTCACTTGTCTTGGTCTCATCTGAATTATGTTTCTACCACAAGGTTAATTAATTAGTGAGGCGAATGAATCTAATCATCTCTATTAACATAATCAACATAGGGGATGATTGGTAAGTGCCGTAGCTTTATATTTTTTGCTGTAGAATTTAATCTGTAGATTTATTTGCTGTAGCTTTCTTTGCTGTTGATTTCTAAAGCACTAATTTTTTGCTCTGGAAATAAAGCTCTCAACGGCCATATTTTGATTTTGCAGAGATTTTTTTTGCTGTGAGTTTTTTAAGGAAAGCAAAGCTCGATTGGTTGAGATATATAGCTGTAGACTAAATTTTGGTTGTCCAGAGCATCTACAGCCCCAACCAATCATCCCCATAGAAACTAAATACAGTATAACTTCTTTAAATTAATACTCTATAAATTAATATACACTAAAAATCTCTATAAAATAATATAATTTTATAATAAATTGAGTTTTTAGCTTAATTAGTATATGATAAATTAATAAAAAAAATTATAGTTTTGGTGTAATCCCAACATTACTAATTTATAGAGGTTTCATTATACAAAACTTTAAAATTGTGAGTCTAAATCTTAACAATTTAGTGTGACCATTTGCTAATATTTATATTAACATTTTCCAACATGGTAGTGATTTTTATTCGTTGACAAATTAAAAGAAACCTGACGGGGTTGGTCCAAAACCAATATAAATCTGTTACAAACCCGGGTCGTTACCAAACCCGTCGGTGAGAAACGGGTTCGAAAACACGTATTCGGAAGAGAAGAAAAAAAAATGGCTTTCCCTTTATAACATAGCTCGCCTCTTAGATCCGTTTTGTTCTCATTCACACTTGATTGAGCTGTCAAGCAAAAGAGAAACCATGGCTTCTCGGTGTGAGCTACTCCTGATCTGCGTCTTGTCTCTCCTCTTCGCTGTCTCTCACTCCAAGACGTTGAAGCGAGACGGTAACTCTGCTTCTTCCCACTCAATTCCTGGTTATGTATCTACGGATCGCCTCCATTGCTTGATTGTTTTATAGCTCTCTCTTTAACAAATTTAGAAACTTTTTTTGTTGGGTTTCCTTTCTGATCTAAGCTGAGCTGAATTTTGGCAGATTCATGTGTAGGAAACAGTGATTAGATCTGATAGTCGAGTTCTGTCTTATTAGCTCATGTGTTGGATCTTGTGCTACAGTGAAGGCTTTGAATGAAATAAAAGCATCTTTGGGATGGAGAGTGGTGTATTCATGGGTTGGTGATGATCCTTGTGGAGATGGAGACCTTCCTCCTTGGTCTGGTGTCACCTGCTCTACTCAAGGTGACTATAGGGTTGTCACTGAGTTGTAAGTTCCCAAGTTTCTCTTACTTTTATATGTTTTCTTCTTCTTCTGGATATCAACCTGATCTGCTTGATCTTTCTGATTTTGCAGAGAGGTTTATGCGGTTTCGATTGTTGGACCCTTCCCCATTGCAGTAACGAACCTTCTCGATCTCACTAGACTGTAAGCTTCTCTTTTTGTGTGTGACATTAGAATAGATGTATGTTAGACATCTTTGAATGTCTATCTGCAAACGAGATGAAGGTTAGAGCTTTTGATGTTTTTGAGATGGTTGGATTGAAAAATGGTTTTGATTTTTTTCAGGGATCTACATAACAACAAGCTCACTGGTCCAATCCCTCCCCAAATTGGACGCCTGAAACGGCTTAAAGTACTGTATGTTCCTTTTGCTCTTATATTCTTGTTGATTATCTGCCTTTTTATTTCTTTATCGTTCTGAGACCAAACTCGAGATAGTATCCAAGTTTCTTCCGGAACAAAGATTTGAATTTAAGGTCATCATATCATGCACAATGCTTATAAATACTTCACCCTAATCATCTACTCTCTTGTAACCAATAGAAACCTGAGGTGGAATAAACTGCAAGATGTGATTCCCCCTGAGATTGGGGAGCTCAAGAGACTAACGCATTTGTAAGTGTACCTCTTGTTTCTTGTTTAGCTTCTGGTGATTGTTCATTTGCCTCCAAAGGAAATCATCTTTTTTTTTTTGTAGGTACTTGAGCTTCAATAGTTTCAAGGGAGAAATTCCAAAGGAACTGGCTGCTCTTCCCGAACTTCGGTATCTGTATCTTCAAGAAAACCGTCTCATTGGTAGAATTCCTGCTGAACTGGGGACGCTTCAAAACCTCCGCCATCTGTAAACACCCAGCTCCCATCTTCTACGTACAGTTAGGGTCTTTTTTTTATCACTAATGAGATCTGGTTTTTGGTTATTTTTTTCAGAGATGCTGGTAATAATCATTTGGTGGGAACTATAAGGGAGCTCATCCGTTTTGATGGTAGTTTCCCATCTCTTCGCAACCTGTAAGCATCCCTTCACAATCTGCTCTTTTGCTTCTCTTTTCCAATTTTATATATATTCTATTATTATACACACTGCTTTTTTTTTTCTCTTTCTAAAATCTCTGATCATTTAGGTACTTGAACAATAACTATTTGAGTGGAGGAATCCCTGCGCAGCTATCGAATCTTACAAGCTTAGAGATTGTGTAAGCATCCTACACTGCACATTAAGAAACCGTAACTGGATATCTCTTAATCTTGGGTTACTTTATTATGTAGGTACCTGTCTTGCAACAAATTTATTGGAAACATTCCTTTTGCCATTGCTCATATTCCTAAGCTGACATTCCTGTAAGTTTTTATCTCCGTCTCAGATTTGCTTACAGTCCACATAAAATATGCATTCTCATTGGCTAATTATGAAACCAGGTATCTTGATCACAACCAATTCACTGGGAGAATCCCAGACGCATTCTATAAGCATCCATTCCTCAAAGAGATGTGAGTTCTCTCGCCCTACTCAATTCAAAACAATGAAACTCGGGAGTTATAAGAATTTGAACGAGTTTCTGATGACTGATGGTGCAGCAGACAAGTTTTAGGTTTTGCTTTCTTCAGTATTCATTCTGACAATAAAGAGACCTGTTTCAAATTTTCAGGTACATTGAAGGCAACATGTTCAAACAAGGCGTGAACCCAATTGGTACCCACAAAGTTCTTGAAGTTTCTGATGCTGATTTTGCTGTGTGATGACGAGGTAGAAGAATTCTAGGAGGCTGTAGAGAAAAATGTCTCAGACCTACCATAGAAAGATGGTGCCACTTTAGCTTTCTTCACTATTTGATGTTTTGTATGGTCTTGATCGTTGCAAATGAAAGAGAACATAGACTACAAGTGTTTTTCTTATTTTATATTGTATAGTTTAGTCACATTCCACTAATCTATATTTCTCCGTAATCAAATGATATGAAAGTAGATTGGAATAAACCCAGTTATCAACGTATTGTTGTCCAATAGCATGTGTATGCATGCAGTTGCGAAGGTATATCCACTTTTTGTTATTCAGATTTTCATTTTTACAAGTTACCAAAAGATCGTCATGGTCCTTCATGAACAAGCAGGAGCATCAAAGGTAGGCAACACAATGAACGAGATGGACAATGGATTGATATAAACAGGAGATTTCACTCCGTGGCGAACCGGCTCAAGCTTTGGGATATCTCCAGTGACCGTTGGTTCCAAAGGGTCACCATTCAACATCATTATCTTGCTCCTCAAGTCACCGTCTTTTGGACTCAAGTGATACTCTTCTCTGTTCAAATATCCATCAGAAGCTTTCTTTCCCACCCAAGAAACCTTGCTCTTGATTGTTTCCAAGAAAGATCTCCTCTTCGTAGATTCTGCTTGCAAAACCACCTTCACGCCATTGCTGACTCCTACTGTAAACGTCGTTTGCTTGCTCAGATTAATCAGAAGAATCGTTATCCCCGCCTGAGATGATAGCTTCCATGGTCACAAAACTAGAGGATCATTTATAGACAAGAGAGATAAAGATAATACACACACTCACTCTTCCTTTGGAACAATGAACGTAAGTCCGTAGATACTCTGACGCATTTGTCTGAACGCCAAGAACGCCTTTACCCATTAAACGATGCCAAAGAAGCGCACTGTAGTAATCTGGATTGGGAACAAACGTTTCCTTTTCGAGCAGCCCGTAGAAACCTCCAACCAAAGCTTGTCTGCAGTATACTTTAGTGTTGTGCATAGACGACATACCAAACTGATCTAGATACCTAACAAGGAACAGGTTTTGGTTAATCATTAAAGAAACTGAGAGAAAAGATTATGATTGTTTTATTACCAGAAGCTGTTAATGAATGTCTCAGAAACCTCCCGGCCACCGCTATTAAAAGCTCCTCCAGCTTCTCCAACCCAAGCAGAAGCCCAAGGTCCATGTTCTTGAATCGTTCTCTCAACATTCTTGAATAGTCCCGTAACTGATCCGCTCAAGTACTTGGGATCTAGTATCCTACTCACAAGCTTTGGATCATTCCCTACCAAAGATTCAATTCTAACTCAAACACTCATACTGTTTAGGAATGATGCTACAAAAGAGAATCTAATTAATGCAGACCTGGACCAAGGTTGTATATATGATGAGTCATGACATCAAGAACACCAGGTCCAGAGAGGCGAAAAAGCTCCGAGTACCATTTTTCTTCATAGAACCCTCCAGGAGCTAGAAGCAATGGCTTGGTTTGAGAAGTCTTGTAAACGTTCTTGATTACATCTTTAAGTACTATCAAGTCGTTACCGTAAAGCTCTACACTTACACTTGCACCAATCCCGCTTCCACTAAGCTCATTACCTAGTCAAGACCAAGAAAAGAGAGAAAAAAACATTAAGAAACGGTTAGGCAGAGCAGGAAAAGAGATATAAGTTGTACATACCAAACTCCCATGAGTCTACAGCGTAACCCTTTGAGACTGTATAGTTCATGAAATCTTGAGTATTGGTGTGATCCCACTCCCCTCCCCATGCATTTCCTCTGAGTTTCTCTCTCCCGTATAACGCATTCAAACCGAAAGTCACAATAGCCCTGTAGAACATTGAGGATATATTATCCGAAATCCGAAAACCGAAACCTAACTAAAATTTACAAAAACCTGAACGGTTCCTATTTCTTTTAATACGTAAACGGAACATGTATGCATATATCCAAAATATAATTTATTTACAGAAAACTATAAATAAATAAATAAAAATTATTCAAAACCTAATTAGAATGTTTTTCGGGTTTAGTTCATTTTTTTGGATTTTTTCGGTTTTTTTGGCTTAAAACTCAAATCAAATCCGAATTGTTTCTAATTTGGTTATGTTTCCAATTTTTAAAAAAAGTTTGAAACTTGATCCGAAATCAATATTCCGCAAACTAATCTGAACACTCCAACCGAATAACTCAAAACCCGAATAATCCGATCCGACCGTACTGCAAACCCGAATGCCCAGCGCTAATTGAGGATTAAGTCAAAGAACAACTATACTAGTAAGGCTTGTTTACGTACCCGGTTGCGTGGAAGAAACGGTTAAGTTCGTCCCAACGTTCCATATACAAACATCCTTCAGAAAATCCGAACAAGCCATCGTCAGTCTTTTTGAACTGAGTGCAAGGAGTCTTCAAGTCTCCTACGTCGTAGATCACTTGGTCTTGCAAGGAGCCACCTATTCTTATCCTCAGTGTCTTAAAAGCTAGACAACAATCGAGATGTTTCAGCATAAAGTATGTTGGAATGCGAATATGGTTTGTGATTAGAGGTTGCACAAACCTTGAATAGCTTTAGCAAGAAGAGGAGAAGACAAGTTCTGAACTCATTTTGAAAACATTAAGATGAAAGTAAGAGAAGGTACGTGGTCAAAGCTTAAAGGTGTTTTTTATATTACCAAGTTGATGAGTGACGCGTAGCCCCAAGGACACTGATCATAGTTGCATTTTTCAGGTGGCCACCAATCAAGTGTTGCGCAGACAAAGTTCTCATCGATCTCAGCGATTTGACGTGTACCGTCTATTACTATAGTGGTTTGTTCCATGTTGGTAGCAAAAGTAACACCAGGTAGAAGTAGACAACTCAAGAACACAAGGAAACAAACGTTATAGCTCATTTTTTAGGTTTGTTTGTGACGCACGTCTCAGTCGGTTGATCTGAGAGTAAGAAAACATAAAACATATAAGTGAAAATTTTCAGAGAGACCAAGAAGAGATCAGTTGAGGAACTGAGAACTCTTGCAACAAATATCAAGAAAAGGGAAAATACAATACAGAGGAAGAAGGGGAACAGAACTCACTCTTGCTTATCAGAACAAGCAAATGATTACAGAGGAAACTGAATTTTAAATAAGAAAATTTCTCTACAGATAAACCTTAAAATGAAAAAAAAAATAAAAAACTGGTGGCTTGTTCAACTGGTATAGCAGACTATTCTTAAGAAAAAAAAACAATTCAAAATTTGATAAAAAAAAAAACAATTCAAAATTTTAGTTGAAAAGTAAACCATATTATTTGTTTATGAAATTTGTATGTGGATATTTTAATTTACGATATTTTGGTTAACTTTACAAGTTTCATTATTTGGGTATATTTCAAAGCAATTATATCTAAATTACAATTAAAACATAGCTATACTTTTTTAATTAGATGTAGGATGATTGGTCAAACATGTTTCCAGAGACGCAAGCACAAGAGCATTAGTTGACTTTTGGGTCAAAAATAGAAAAAGTTACATCCCGAGTAATTTTTTTCAGCGTGGGTGGAAGGAGTCATGCATTATATAATTCAAAATGCAAGTTGGTCTCAGTGACGAAGATGGCGACAGTCAATTCAAACTCCACCAGGTAATGTTTAGTTCTAATATTTCTTATATGGTTAGTTCATAATATACATGTAGTTAACTCTAATCAACTTGAGCAGAGAGATGATTGATATGAAGCAAATATCAGAAGAGAAACTGACCTGAGAAGAAGAATCACGCATCCATAGTTGTAAGTCGTGTCTGAATCGCAAGCAGAGAGCAGATGTTCGTTTTGTTCTTGGCGTCGACAACACTTCTTTCAAAGTCTTGTCATAATCTTGAATTTTATCGCCTCTTCTCTCTCTTTATTGTTTGTCTTTTTCATAAAGCGTGCTCAAACTAATTTAACCGAATATTAGCGTAAGATCATCTCCAGCGTAAAACTTTATTTTTTCCTCCAACATAGAGTAAAAGTAAAAATGAAGTAAAATTGCTCCAACCTACTCTATTTCCCACTTTATAATGGAGTGATAAACAAACAAAAATATATTACTCCATTCATGAAGTAAATTTCATTATAAAGTGAAATATAGAGTTGGGTTAGAGCATTCATTACTATATATTCACTTTTACTCCATTTTAGAAGAAAAAATGGAGTAGAGATGAAGATGCCCTAGAAACAGAAAAAATTGTAAATTAAGGAGTTAGAATTTGAAAGTTTATTTGGAATTTTCATTTGAAAGTTTTCAACTGATAATTTAACAAGATTTCAAAATTTTCTAATTTTGAAGAAGTTGAAAATTGTACCATAATTGTTTTTGTACCACATTTTGTTATGATTTTATCACTTTTGTTAAATGTTGAGATCTAGTAATTGTTTCATCTCGTAATATAGATTCCTCATGTTTTCCTTTGAGAATAAGTATAGACTAGATTTATTACCCGCACGGAGTGCGGGTAGATTTTCATTTTATAAATATATAACATATATCATCGCAAAACTTTCAAAGATATAATTTATATTTTAGTGTTATATATTGTGTAAATCTATAATGTTATTGATTATGTTTTTTTGATTCGATATTATTAATGTATACTGATTTATTTTATACATTTTACTTTATTATTAATCTTTATTATATATTAATATATTTTTGAGTTTGGTAAAATAAATTCATAGTATGAAATAAACAAATTGAGAATGTCTTTCATTTGTTTTCTAATTTTTACAGACTGAATACAATACATTTTAACATTTTTTTAGTTATACTATAGAAATGATATTTTCTTAGCATAATTGTGGGATTTTATAAGTAAATAGATTATAATAATACTATATTATCAATTATGAAATCAATCGCTGCATTAATTTAAAAATATTTTAAATTTTTATTAAGATTTTGTTAGATTTTTTTCAATATATTTTGTTATAAGTAAAAATAAAATTTAAATTTACAGTTAAAATTTATTTATTAATATCTATATATTTTATAAGATTTTTTAGAAATGTTATATATTAAATAGATTAATTTAAATAATCAAATATATGTAATTGATGAAATAAACCTAGTATGATTTTATGGTATTTCTTTTAATAAAGAAGATATAGAATATAATTATAAAATTTGAAAAATTACATACACTTTTATTTTATTTTGTTTTATGATAAAGTATTATTTAAAGTAATGTACAATAGTATATATTATTAATTACGAAATTAATCAATGATATTAATTTAAATAAAATATTTTAAATTTTTAGAAAGTTTTTGTCAGATTTTTTATCAACATTTTGTTATAACTAAAAATAAAATTTAAATTTACAGTTAAAATTTATTTAGTATTAATATATTTATATATTTAATAGATTAATGTAAATAATTAAATAAATGTATTAATGAAATGGATCTAATAAAGCTAGTATGACTTTTTTTATGGTAGATTAAAATGGTACTTCTTTTTTAATAGAGAATATGGTTATTAATATTTATGATATTTTTTTATATTTTCTTCCTCCGTTCCGAGAGATGAAATGTTGCATATTAATAAGAACTTCAACCAAACAACAAAAAAATAAAGTTTTCAACTGATAATTTAACAAGATTTTTTGTAATTTTTAAGAAGTTGTAAATTGTACCAAAATTGTTTTTGTACCACACATTTTATGATTTAGCACTTTTGTTAAATCTTGAGATCTCGTAACAATTACAAAGAATTGTTTCATCTCGTAAGACATATAGATTCCTCATGTTATCCTTTGAGAATAAGTACAGATGGTTATTAATATTTATGATATTTTTATATATTTTCCTCCTCTGTTCCACTGGTTCCAAGAGATAAAATGTTGCATATTAATAAGAACTTCAACCAAACAACAAGAAAATAAAGTTTTTCTTTGTATTGGAGATCGAAGATTCAACTATAAGATATATATATATATATATATTATTTTTTTGTAAGTTCATATAATAATCAGTAACAACTAACAAATTATATAAGATATATTTGATATAAATTTCATAAAATCTATACAAAATATTTATTAAATCTAGTATTTTCTGTTAAAAAATTCTCAACTCTTAAATTTTTTAAAACCATCAAAATCCACATAAATTCTGCGGCCAATAACCCTTTTAAATTGTCAATTTCCTCTGTGCCAAGATACAATAATAATTTCCTTTCACTTGGGATCTACTATATTGGAGTTAAATTCATGCATTTTCTCATTATTTGATGGGAATATATAGAGATTAATGATACTCAGATTTTTATTGAAACCATCAAATCCAGTTATCAGTTATATAATAAATTTAAAATTAGACAGAAAACATCAATTATTAATTTGACCTTAAGTAACTTAAGCAAGAAATTAACACAAAAAAAACTTAATTATATGCTTCATGTGTGTGTTTTCTTTTCCTTAATAACCAAATCTCTCTTTTCTTATTTCATCAATCTGTTTCCATATAAAAAGAAAATATAATCTCGTCTAGGAAGACAATCTTTTGGTACATATATTATTTTTTCTCTTCATCTTCTGCCGATTTCTTTGTCTTCTTATTTTAATTTCTCAGAGAATTCTAAGTTATAGTTTCTCTAGCAACAATCCAAAGGTATCGTTTCTCTGACTTCTTGCGTTTTGGTTAAGTTTGTGTTGGTTTGAAGTTGAAACTGCTAATTAGGGGTTAAAGCGTGTAGAGTACGTAGTTAGTTCTCTGCGGTACTGTAGAATTAGGTCGTTGTCCTCAAAACTTTGACCAGAACGCAATATTAGATATAAAGAAATTAAAATCATTCAACGATCAGATTATTTTGTCTTTTAGGTATTGATGTGATTGATGGTTGGAGTATTATATATCTTGATTGAGAACTCTTGCAAGTCAACACTTGTCCTTCTTTGGGTGTAGATTCTTTCAGTTAAAACCATGTTTTGATGTTGGAATGAAGAATAGAATGTTTGAGTCATCTTTTTGGTAGATTCTTTTGTCTACAGATTTGTTCTTTAATAATGATTTCAAGTTCTACAATATGATCATGATTAATAGATAGATAATTAGATATTGTTACTGATTAATCACACTCTTCTGTCATTAGATTCTGTGATGATGGCTGTGGAGAATAGCTCAGAGATCAAAAACTGTGCAATGGCTGAAGAGAATAATACTTCAGAGGTCAAAGAGATTGATACAAATCCTAAGGAGATGATGATGTCTGAAGAAGGTTCTGTAAGAAGAGTAATTGTCAAGGATGTGGGAAACGTGGAAGATGTAGCATTGAAGGATCAAGAAGAGTGTGTATCAAAGACTAAAGAAGTGCCTAAGCCACCAAGTGTGAGCTTGAGACGTCATTCAACTGGAGCGATAGGTACACTAGGAGGAGGTAAACTGGAGGTTAAGTCCCGTTACCGCGGGAATCATCATGTGCCCTCAACTCATGATCTCTGTAAACACGGGAAGGCCCATGATCATCGTGATGATGCGGTGAAACCATGGAAGGTGGTGAGGAGAAGAGCAAGTGTTGAAGGCTCGGAGGCGGATAAAGTTGAGACTACTTCAGGTTTGAGAAGGATGTCATTGGGAAGTACCAAACCTGAGAGTTCTGCGGTTGCAAAGAGAGATGCATTGGCTGTGAAGAAAAAAACATGTGCTTCTGTGAACTCAGAAACATCTAGCGTTAAAGGAGGTAGCGAGATGGCGAGATCTGTTGATGGTTTAAGCGTTAGAAGCAATGATAAACCTCGGAAGCAGAACAAGGGAACCGAGAGTACTGTGACTGGTGGTGGTTCATCTGTTGTTAAAAAGGTTGCTGGCTTAGGAAGTGAGAAGTCAAGTTGTAAGGTTTATACTCCAAAGAATAAAGAGAAGGCAAAGACTCAGACAATAAGTGGTGAAGATGTAAAAGAGAAGACTGTGTGTGTTGTCGAAGCTAGCGTCAAAGGTGTTCAGAGCGAGAAGAAAAACATGAGAAGTAGACTAAAAATCTTGGCTACTCCTACTAAACGTGGTTCCGCATATCATACCTCTTTGACTAAGAGGAAAGTAAGTGGTGATGCAGACCTTTTAGCAAAGAAGATTAGGCCTACTAAGAAGACAGGTGTAAAGGTTACTCTAGGGAAGCAGCTGAGTTTCAATAAAGGGAAGACTCTTGAACCAAAACTACTTGAGGAGCAAGAAACCCAAAGCGAAGGAAGGAAGAAGAATCTGAAAGGTATTGTTGGTGAGACTAAAAGCGTTTCTTGTGAAGGAAGTAAACGTGAGAAGGTTGTTCTGAGGCGTAGAATGGTAGAAGGGAAGAAGAAAAGGATGACACTGTTCAACAGTGTGATTGAGGAGACAATGAATAAGTTGATAAAGGTGAGGAAAACCACCAAAGTGAAAGCTCTTACTGGTGCTTTTGAATTTGTAATCTCTCTTCAGGACACTAAGACACCTCACAGCAAGGACGTGACATCAGAGTCTAAGGTTTAATCCTTTTGGTTCCAAACAGTGAAAACAAAACATACCCAAGCACTTATGTCTGTGCATATTTTTAATTGGCTTGTTGCTGCTGTTCTTAAAATTACAAAATGACTTCTTCTTTTTTTTGTGCAAACATCAAAATGACTTATTAATGTATTTTGACAATAACTGAACTGAACAGGAAGTTGTAAAGCTTTCAAGTTTTATCTCTACAAGATTCTTTTACAATACTCAAAAATACATTTTTTTTTTACAATCAAGATACAATGAACGTTCATGATCTTAATAGTAGTACTCAGGTAGGACTAATCTCTTTTCTCGTGATTAGAAGAACTTGAGGGCATGCCTGTATTTACCTTTGGAGTCTGATCAGGCTGTTGTCTGTAGATAGCTGCAGCCATTTTGTTATATAGATCCATGTTCATTGTCTGCATTAACATGACCAACAACAGTGAACTCTCAAGTTTTTTTATTTCTCAAATCATTTTTCGAAAAAAAAAACAGTTAAAAAATAAAGTATCGGTAACTTAGGGGTAGTGCAAGAGGATTAGTTCCCTTTTGCCCCGGGTTCAAACCATCTTAAAGACAGAAAAAATATTCTTTAAATCAGAATATCTAAAGACTAACTCCGGAGCCCACAACTTTCACCATTAACCCAAAAAAAGAACAGTTAAAAGTGATTTTACCTGTGCGAGAAAAGCACTGTAGGGATCAGTTAAAGAAGCTGAAGAAGCATTAGTGCAGTCTCTGTTATCCATAGGAGGGATCATCAATGGTGGAGGAGGAGGAACTAAACCTCCATAAGAAGCATTGCCACCGCCTCCCATTCCCATTCGCGCCATTGTTGCAAGTAAAGACATCTGAAACTGCTGTTGCTGTTGTTGTTGCTGCTGCTGCTGCTGTTGTTGTTGGTGTTGGATGCTGAGAACTGATTGTGGAGGAGGTAGTTGTGGCATCATCATTTGTTGTGGCAAGTTGGCTCTTAAGCTCATAAACTGAACCTGTGCTTGTAGCTGTTTCAAATGTTCTATTACATCATCCAAAATGGAGACTTTATCCGCCTGCAATATCCAGATAATGATTTAACTAACCGACTTGTGGTATAGATACAAAGTCCTAAACTTTGAAAGTGGGGTTTTCTGGTTTTGTAATGTTCAAAAAATTGGTATAGGTAGCCTAGTCGGTAAGTCAGGTATGAATAAAACGATTTTTTAAAACCGGCTTTTGAAAAAAATTGGTCTAGATGTTAAACAATAATTTTCTATAAACCGCCTAACCACCGCCTTATCGATTTCTTAAACATTTTGTAATATATATACCTTACTTGCAGTAGGAAGCAGCTTCTGAAGTGTTCTCATCCTTTGGTTTATCCTGTCACGCCTTCTCTGCATGCATCACAACCAAAAGAGTCAGTATGGAAACTATGGATAGCAAAAAAAAAGTATATGTATTGTTTTTTTTTTACCCTTTCAGACTCGTTGTGAATAGCTGCGGCTCGTCCTCTTCTTCCATTATTAGATCTCCCAGCTTCTCCTCTAGTCTCTTGTTCATCTCCTTCAGTTTCTTGAGTTTCCTGTAAAGACTTTTACTGATTATTCCTCAAGTCATCTTTCAGAAAAAAAAGTGTTTTTTTGTTTGTTCTTTACCGATCCAGAGAATAAATAGTCTCTGTCTCCGGTTCTAGCCGTCTTCAAGCTACGACCAGATTCAAAAGAAGCCCAAGACATGTTGGTACCACTTGCACTTGCAGTCACGCTATGACCAACTCTATGGCTCTCCTCTTGACCAGAGAACCAACAGTCCATTTCTTGGGGATAACCGCGTTTTCTTGAACAGGATCCGTCCTTGCTCTCAGAGTTGTTGTGGTCCCGTCCATTCTGGCTCTGCAGCTTGTTTGGCTGCAGAGCCGCCTGGTGGACCACAGACTCCAAAGTCTCACACCCGTTGAGAGCTTGAGTCCATAAAAGGTTAGCTGAGGTTGTTGTTGGTTCGACTCCTTCGCCTAGACCATGGACCGTTAACTGCCCATTTTCCCATGTGAGCTCTTTCACTCCGTAGTTCGACCTGAAAAGACATTCGTTTTGTGTTAATAGAGAGAGTAACAAATAAAGAAACGAGACAGAAGCGTGAGGCTTTGTCTTCTTTAAGAAACAAAGAAGAGTAGTTCTTGTCAGGAACAGAGAGTATACATGTGTTGTTGTTACTTAGGCCGCACGTTTGCAGAGAATAAACTGACAATTCAGCTTTTCTTTTTTTCTTCTTCGTTTTTGTGGTGTAATCTTGGTGTCCTCCTCTGTTTTCAAGCTCTTCACAATCACAGCGACAACTCATGTAATGTATCTTCATTTGATCCACATTGAAGTAATATAATAAAGAGACAATGGTCCCTGCAATAACAATGGTTTTTATGTGGAGGAAGCACATGTGTGGCAAAGGATTGCTGTTGCCCTGCCTAGAATCCTCTCTCTACCCCCAAAAATCCAATAAGAGGGCATTTTCGTCATTTAACTCAGCTGTGAGGGCAAGATCATTTATTGCATGCATTTGACCACTCGGTATAAAGGAAAGCGTGTGATTCACCGATTAGGAAACAAACAAATTTCTAATAATAGTTTTTTTTTTTAAAAGAAGAATGTGAATTTCAACGTTACTTAAACGTAGTTGAAACCTTAGTATGTATTCATGTTGATAAAAGCATTAAATAATAGAAGACAAAGATATATTTATTGGAGCAAACACGTAAGAATCCGAAACTATAGTATGGTATTCGAATGTCAAAAATGAGTGAGATGTGAGGCTGATGGTATCAACAAGTCCATTTGATGCAAGTTGCTGAGGAATAAATCAATATGGTCTCACTTCTCAGCCACTCTTAATCTATTCTTTCTCTGTCCACATTCTTCTGTCATCTGATCTCACAATATCAAATGGCTGATTCGGGATTTGACCATAGAAATATTCATATTGAAACATTTGTATGCAACTTATACATGTCATCAGGAGTTCATATTCCAAAAGAACAAAACACAGTATTAGACTATTAGTTAATCTAGGATGAAAGAAAAAAAGGGGAAGACAGGACTTACTGTATGGGAAGAAGAACACTAAGAAGTTTTATTTATTTATTTTCTATTAAAATAAATGATTGTAATATTTAGTTTCATTTTTCTTCTGAAACTGGTTTTTATTTAGTTTCATTTGCTTGCAAATTTTACCAAGACATGAAGCTTCAAGGATTGCAAAACAATATTTTCGATCATTGCCTTTCTTACTTGTACTGTATATGATTTGGGTACAACCATTAGTTGAGGGCCTAGCTAGCTTCCATAGCCAGGCGGTGGCAATAAACTCGATACTAATGAAATTTTTGGGGGTAAGAGATTTGATGAAATAAATAAATATATATATATATATATATTACCAACCTGAATGTTCCAAGAATATTTTTATTGAATTTATCTCAATGAAAATTTTAACATTAAAATAATAAAGAGAATGGGATGGATTTTTCATATGAAAAACTCCAAAAATCTTGAAAGATCCATATAAGACATTTGGTTTTATATCTCATTAATTTATATATATATTATATTTATAAGTTTAAATATATAGTTATACTATATCAAATATATTTTTATTATATAAGAGAGGTATTCATAAGAGTTTACTAATGATCTCTAAATAGTTTTAATGATTTTTCATGAAAAAGGTTATAATGATTATATAATATTTAGTTTCATTTGCTTGCAAACTTTACCAAGACATGAAGCTTAAAGTTAGAGAATTGCAATACAATATTTTTAGGTCATTGGGTTTATTACTTGTACTGTATAGGATCTGGTTACAACCATTAGTTGAGGTCCTAGCTTGAATAGCCTGACGGTGGCTTAAAAAACCTTTTCTTTTTTGAAAATTGGTGGCTAATAAACTTGATATGAATGAAATATGTAATGTTGAGTCAGAATAAATACTCCCTCTGTTCCTAAATAATCTATGTTTTAGAATTTTCACACTTATTAAGAAAACACTTAAAATTTTGATAATAAATGTATGATTTTCTGTGTTTAGCTATTTCCTATGATTTTTAACCAATCAAAATCCAGTAAACACAATTAATGTTTTTGAAGTTTACAATTTGCCATTATTACATACATTGAAAATGTAAAATATGGATCTTTTAGAAACAAAATATTTTTCTAAAACATGGATCATTTAGGAACGGAGGGAGTATAAGTTTTTCTTGAAATATGTGATTATTACGAGATCAACCTTTGTAAACCTAAAGAGATCATCTCCCAATCATTTGGTGTCACATCAAAATCTTAAGTGATATCACCCACCCGCTCGAGCTACGGCCGACAGCTTAAACCTCATGTCGTCACAAGGACACATGTATATATTTTACTGGATAATATTTCTGGGACCCAGGTTGATCTGTAAGTTCAGCCAATCAACTTCTTGCATTAGATTCTTGACAACGAATCCTAACGCTCCTCTGAAGTTTATCTGTTCATAGTTCTCTTCTCTTATTTTTTTTCTTCTTTTAAAGTCTAAACTATCTTCTCTTCACATCAATTACCTTCTGTTAATGATTTGATTTGTGATTATCCTTCTTTTTATCACTGCAATTCTAGTTGACCAGTGGTGTTATATAATACATATAACTAAAATTGAAAAGAAAATGTTGTTTTTGGAAATATTATGTATTACATGTCTTTCTCTTATGTTTACATTGTATGTACTAGTCTAACTCTTGCACTTCATGGATATATATGTTGACAACTTAACATATATACATGAAGTTACTTTTCTGAAAAGAAATGTTGTTGGATTTTCCATATTGAACTTATTTCTCAAGAAAATACGTTGTGACAAAATTATAATTGGAATGCATTACAACAATTTGATGCGGCCATTATTATCATTCAAGAAACGCGAATTCATACCATCAGATCAGTGAACAAAACTCTTCACGGCATATATTCAAAGAACACGGCAAAATCATTAATAAATAAATAAAAATTGTCAAAATCTTTTGATAGAGAAATGTACAATGACAGACTGACATTATTACATGATTTCCAAATAAGAAGATAGAATAGTAAATGCGAATGGTCCTGACCACCATGTAGAGCAGTTGCAACGATCTTACCATTGAAGAAATTAATAACTTAGGCCTAAGAGGGAGACTGGACCAAATAATGCTTCATTTTCATATGAGTTTATATCTCTAAAACTTAGCAGTTGTAATCTTTTTATCAAAATCATTTTTGGTCCCTTCTTTGTGTTCACTCGTCTTTGTATAATACTCCCTCCGTTCCTAAATGATCCATGTTTTAGAAAAATATTTTGTTTCTAAAAGATCCATATTTTACATTTTCAATGTATGTAATAATGGCAAATTGTAAACTTCAAAAACATTAATTGTGTTTACTGGATTTTGATTGGTTAAAAATCATAGGAAATAGCTAAACACAGAAAATCATACATTTATTATCAAAATTTTAAGTGTTTTCTTAATAAGTGTGAAAATTCTAAAACATAGATTATTTAGGAACAGAGGGAGTACATTCCGTGTGAGATGAGTAAACATCGACTATCACATTATATATTTGATTATTTAATGAGCACAATTATTTTTAATTTTTTCATTAAAATGCAATATTATATACAAAAGTATAATTACTTTATACTTTCTATTTATTTGTGAGATTACCAATCATAGTTTATCGATTTTTCATAGACAACACCCACGAATATAGTATAATTAATAGAACTAGTTATTATTTTAGTAATTAAATCGAAAGCATAAATAATTGGCAGGGACTTTTCCAGTTCGACGCATTTTCTTAACTTTTTCTTGAACTTGAGCTTCTTGGCTCCTCTTCTTCTCCTCAAGCTGTTTCTTGGCTCCATCAGCAATAACTTGGATCCGTGCTAACTTTGTCTTATAATGCTGGTTATTTATTTCTGTTCTTTTCTGCAACTCACTCTAATTACACAAATTTAAAACAAAATCAAATTATCTATTAGTCGAGTACTTAAAGACACACAATAAATGAATGTTTAGTCATTTTTATGATGGGAAAACAACCTTTCTTTTCTCCATTCTGAGTTTAGCTGCTGATTTTCTCTCATTTTCCCAACCCACAATTTCAGCTTTCATTTTCTCATACCTTCGAGTAAAGTTTGATTTCTAGTTTCTAATAAGATTCTGTATACCTTTATATTAAATGACTAATTAAGAATGAAATTTGACCTTAATTTGATTTTGTCGAGTTGAGATTTTTCCCAAGAATCTGCTTTACTTGGCGCTGAAGCAAGTCCCAATGTTCTAGAGGAAGAGCCAATCTCTTGTTCCCTACGGTCCTTTTGTGGATTGTCCATCTGTTGTTTTTTGAAACTCTCCTCTGGGGAAAATTAAGTTAAAAGTTTATAAGTTCAATATAGGCTAGTAACGACTTAGATAATTTTATTTGTATTAGTTACCTCCAATGGTCAAGTCTTGAGTAAATGATCTGTTGATTCTCTTTACTTCGGATTTAGCTATTACCGGATTGGTTTTCTTCTTGCGAGACCTCTTGGTTTCTTCTCTCATTCTTTTCGCATTTTCTTTATAGGCTTCCTCCATTGCTCTGATGACAAACGCAGCAGCTGCAACAGAAGTTGCAAATTCGCTTTCTTTCTCGTCGTAGTAGTCCATTTTCTCGTACCAATATGCTTGGTTTTTCAGCCAGTTTAGTGCTGGATTATCTTCAGTTTAATATTAAACAAGGCAAAAGTTTATCATACATAATGTGATTTTTCTTTAATAAACAAAAACGGATAACCAAGTGAAATGTACCGGTTATGGCCAGTTCTGATAGATTCGGCATATCCGTTTGTTTGTTCTCCGAAACTGACACCCTATAAAGATCAATTACAAATATATATTTTTGCACAAACGTTTTTTAGATGTATAATGCGATTAAGTTTTATAAAAATATGTACACAATAAATTTAAATAAAATGGAGATTGGACGTTTACCTTCTTCTTCTTTGCTTAACTAAATTTTCCCCAAGAGACTCCAATATTGTTTGAGCTTCATAGATTCGTCCTATATTCTCTTATACTATACTATGGGAAAGAGGAAATGTAGTTGTTTGTTCATGAAGCAAAAATAAACATAGAAAATAGCCAAAATTCGTATTCCACTGTAAAGGAACATGCCAAGTATCAAAGCATGTGTTCTAATATGCTATTATTCATGTACAATTTAGTCGCATTATAACGAATAGATGGAAAAACGTGTTTAGAAAATAATTGCAAGTCGTTTGGGCCTTTAGAGGAAGAGCTTGAGCTTCTGGTCTCTGAAACGAAGAGAAAATGAATATTAGTATTGGCATAAGTACTCAGGTTAAGGCCCCTGATGTCAACTCTCTTAAACTGTAATATGAGCAATGGGAAGTCTTGCAACTTCTAGCTAGAAAGTTAGACCACTTTTGGGCTGCTTTATTCTTATCTTCCAAAGGGCCCATTTGTAGCTGGTCATGCCTATAACCCTACCTTCTCGGCAAAGGCTACTTGGAACAATTATCCGCACGCACGTTTCTAAATTGTGGTATGGACGGTAGGTTCACCAGAACAGTTCAAAACAAGCTTTCCGGATGTGGCTAGCGACACCAAACTTAACGACCTCCCAACTCTAAAACAAGATCTATCGGTGGAATCAGAGGCGGTCATGGACATACCGTGATGACAAATTAAGTCTCCAAGATATTAATGGTTAACATGTATTTATCATTAAGTTCTCAAATGGTTCAAAAAAAATATTCACTTAATAATTATTTCAAGCCTCATAAGTTTCAGTTAATATTTTTATGGAAATCTCTCCACCTCTGTTGTTTGTGTTATGCTAGATAATTCAACTTCAGAAGGAAACTTGATAAATTTAAAGAAAAAATGAGAGAGTTTTTATTCTATTTTCCCTAAAATATACTCCATTTGTTCCTATAAATAAGATTTTTGGGTTTTAGTCTTGTTCCACAAAGAAGAATTTTGTGCATTAATATTTTTTTTAAAAAGATAAACTAACTAATTTACAGTTACTTTTACAATCTAGTCTACTAAAATAGAGTCATATTTTTTTATCTGCCATACATAAGTCTATGTTAAGATCATTCATTAGAAATTTAACTAAACATCATAAAAATACTCATATATGATATTCTCCTAACAAAACCAATATAAATCTAAACAATAAAATTTCTAAGAAAACATAAATATATTGTCATTAGGTAATTATCATTTGACTGTTTATCATATTTAATATAGATCATATTTTATATATTCCAGTAACTAATTTTGAAATTAAATAGTATAGCCCAATTCTTTTTAAATTACCAAATTAAATTTTTATATAAAACAAAATAAATAATATTTTATTGGTTGTAACATTCTATGTTGATATTTTTAGTAAAAATAAAAATATTAAACTGAAATATAATATATTAAATAAAATAATATTTTAAAATATAACAAAAATAATTTAATTTATTCACATAAAAACATTTCGAGAATAAAAATTTTTAAACAAGGAAGCTAATAATTTTTTTTATTAATTCATATAAAAATAATGTTTAAAATTAAACTATTAATACTGATGTTGCATTTTAAATAAATAAACAAAAATACTTCATTAATATATGATTTGTACAATATCATCAAACAAATTTCAACAAATATAAATTTTCAAAATAAAAATTATATACATCAAACTGATATTAGATATATATCTTTATAACATATTTTATATTTTCAATATTAATTTAAAAATAGAAATATATCTGCACGGATGTACGGGTTAATATATAGTAATTAACTTAAATACTAGTTTTTGGGTAAAGACAATTTTACTTTTCTACAAACGTGAATGGTTAAGAAAGAAATTGGAATATTGGTAAGTGGAAATTGGTCTAACTACAATAATTAAGAAAAATAAAAAAAAGTAAATATTTGAAGTAAATATTAAACACAAATGATTAGAAAAGTATGTGTTTATTGTTTCTTAATCTTTGTGTATTAAGGAATAACATCATGTATTGTGAAACAGAGAGATGTAGTATATGAAAACAGAGGGAGTATGTAAAAAAGGAAATTAAAATGAACCACACGACTCGTAGCTAGAAAGGATTCTACAGCGAGAAACACGTTTCTTAGATTTTGTGGTGTTCAAGGCAACTATTTTATTTATATTTTCCATTTTTAATTACCATTATTGCTATACCACTCATTACACGCTGCAGCAGTCACACCATTCAACCAGCAAATTGACATAAATTATCTTGTTATAGTTGTCTGTATTAGCTCATGTTTGTTTGCGTCTAAGATCATCTCCGATGTAATTTGCTATTTTTACCTCTAAAATAGGGGAATTCTATAATAGAGGTGAGATATGTTCTAATGTATTCCCTTAAAATAGCAATTTCTAAAATATAGAGTAAAAAATAGAAGAATGCTATTTCTTCCTCTATAAATAGAGGAAAAAATAGAAATCTCTATTATAGAAGAAGAAATAAAGATGGGTTAGAGCAATTTCACCTCTAAATAGTATTATAGAGGTGAAAATATATGATTGTAGTGCCTATGCAGCTTCATGCCAATCATTTTGTCGATCCTTCTCGACACATCAACCCATCCTATTCGTACAATGTTGTCGTTTTTTTCGAGAAACAAGACTCACGTGTTTATATAATTGACAAGGTAATTCCGAACAGATTTTTAACAACCCAAATCTAATGTCAAGTTTAAAATATTAGATAAAATCACAAGATTTGAGGTGAGAAAAGGAAATTGATACGATGCGGACTTGACCATATTATATGTACGTGACCTACGATAATTCGATATGTATGTAAAGGGATAAAAAAAAATTGATAGGATATCGACTTGACCAAATTATTCAGATTGGTAACGTGTACCGAATGCTCGTTCATTGGTTGGTGTCACCTTCTGTGAGAATGACGCGACCCTTTATATTTTACGTCAACAACTCTACATAATCTATTTCGTCGGCAAAGATTTCTTTCTATGACGCGACCCCTATGGCTTGTAACAATTTTTTTTTTTTTTTTTGATAAAAATTGTAACAATTTTATTTCTCATGCATTCAATATGAAAGCCTTTTGTCAAAAAAAAAGAAGAATACTTTTTTTCTATTTTCTTTTAAAAAACGGAAAAGCAAACTAACTGGAAAATGAAATATTCCAGATTGGTGATAGGTAAAACAACATGACACGTAAATTTGCTGAAGTCACCATTTCATTGACCTTCTCAGATATTCTAAAATGATGTTACTTTTATCCTATTTACAAGATGTTTTGGTTAAGAAGCATAGACATTAGTTTACCAAAAAAAGCACAGGAATTTAAATAAAACTTAAGTGCGTTTAAATTTTTATATAATTTTTTCATTTAAGAACATTTTTAAATAATAAAAAATACTAAATTTTTAATAGTCACATCATATTACATAAATATAAATACTGCTTAAGAACTTGAGAAAAATCAATTGAACTGAAACAATTTAGAAACTTTTAAAATATCTTATTCATTTCGTTTTATAATATATGATGTTTTCAAAGATTTATTTTG
The DNA here is from genome assembly GCF_000309985.2 of Brassica rapa. Taxonomy (NCBI): domain Eukaryota; kingdom Viridiplantae; phylum Streptophyta; class Magnoliopsida; order Brassicales; family Brassicaceae; genus Brassica; species Brassica rapa. The sequence goes on from NC_024797.2 coordinate 22,380,073, forward strand.
TTTTAAAATATAAGATATTTTATATAGCTATATACAACAAAATCTCTATAAATTAATACTTAATATGCGACACTATAAATGAATAAATTTCTTCTGTCTCAAGTTAGACCGGTTCAATATATGACAGAAATCGATAAGATAATAAGATAATAGCTTTTTAAACAGTTCTATCTAAATATATGGTATCATTAAATTATAAATTAATAATATATATATTTGATATATGCATAAATAAACTATTATATTGTTTGTTTTATATTCAAAATAGAATTATACTTATTTTTTCTTAACACTTAATATATTTTGATGAGATTTAGTAAAATTATATCCAAAACCACATTTAAACTCTATGACACATATTTTATATACATCAAATGATATAATAACAACAATATGAATGTCGAGTTTCAAAAATTTAATTAATGTATATACACAAAATCAAATGTTTTCTTGTTTTAGAAAAAATATATATTTAAAATATAAAAACTAAATAAAAAAACACTTTTTATAAATTATTAACTCTATAAATTAATAAAATATTAATTTATAGAGTTTTTGTTGTAGCTTTAGTTTTATTGAAACTGTTTAACTAAATATAATTCATAGTCTTTTTAACGATTGGTTGAATTATTTTACAAAAATTAAGTTTTTTTACTTTCATCCAAAACATCATATATTATATATTTATATATTATGAAATAGTGGGAGTATATAACAAAACCAAGTATATAATACTCTATAGACTTCATAATTTTATGAAATAATGATAAGATTCATGATTTTTTTCTAGAAAAGTAGAATAAATATTTTTTTGCTGATAACAGTTCCAGAAAACATATGGAAATGTTACTTTCTTTCTCATCTTTAATATTGGTGAAAAGAATCACGGTAAAAAGTTTAGTAAGACATGTCTTTCAAAAATAACATGTCTAATTCAACCGTAGTTTTCAGCTTACATTTTTTGAGTAATTTTAACAACAGTTCAGATGTGAAAAGCAAAGCTGTAGAAATACTACACGATTGCCTTTTAAGGAAATTTACTGTCGTCGAAATAGTGTCGAACAAGTCCCTCGTGAAAAAATAGTTTCCTCGGTTAAAAAAACACATTTAAACTGGACCTACGCAAAATTGAAATTGTCGGTTTGACGTAAGGTTGATCATCCAGAGATCTTGATTGATCGAACCGGGTCCCATTTATCAAAATGAATAAATATGTAATGTTAATTGTTTTTATTGATAATACCTAATGTTGCCCGGATTCAATTATTGCTTAGATACCGTGCACAACAAATATTGAATCTCGATATTCACAAATAGAATTAATAATATATTAAACTTTGGATGCTACCTATATGCCTCATTTTATTTTAGAGTATATAGTAAACTTATATATAATAATGAACATAAATTTTCTTATAAGGAACAGTTACATATAGAATATCATAATATAAAATGTATTATATGCAAATGTAGATACTGCAAAAATAGATAATTGTGATTAATTTTAAGTATCATCCCCTACAGTTAATGTGGATTATTCAGTGTAATAAAACCAAAGCCGGTTCAATGGTTTCATGGGTCCTGGGGTAAAAAAAATTTTAATTTCCAAACTATTATTTTTCTTTAAAAAATCTGATAGATATATGTTTTTCTTCCAAAATACCAGAAGTATCTTTAAAAATAAATATATGAAAAAAAATATTTTCATATTAGAAAAAATTGGGTCTCTTTTCTTATTTTTGATATAAAAATACATGTACTTTTTAAAAAAAATTGGATCATTATCTATTAAAAAATAGAGAGACAACGGATTGGGTCTGGAACGGTCGCACCGCTCGCCCCCTTATCTAGGCCAACCCTGAATAAAACTGAATCAATGTGATAGAAAAATGTGACTTGATTGAGAATATTGTATAAATATTTTATTACTTTTTAAAAACTGTATTATACAAATATAGTTCAGTAGTAAATGAATCAAACAAAATAAAGCAAAACTGATTAGTTAAAATATAGTAATATATAAAAATATAGTTTTTCAAAGGATAATAATCTAATTATATAAAAATGATATAATATAAACACTAATCTATATATTTCTATTAATAATATTTAAATATTCGAAGTTTTAGCTCTATAAATTTATTATTTTGTTTAAAGTTTCTTTTCATGGATTTTAAATAAAATAGGATTAATAACTATAATTTATATACAGAAAAATGTTAACACATTTTGCTTGGAGTGTATATCTTAAGTTCTTAACAGTAGCAACTGTATATCTTATAATTCTTCTTTTACTTAGAGTGTATATCTTATTTTTAGAAAACTTGAATTTCAATGCAATAATAATCCAATACAAAAGAAAAAAATATGACAAACAGAAAACAATCAACTATTTATAGAATACCCCATGAGCCATGTGAGTGTAAGACCACGACGGACAAACAAAATCAACATCATAATCATTCTATCTCCGACCACCAACAAAGATGGTGTTAGTAATATCAGAGCCAATTAAGAGCCAATCAAAGACGGTATGTGTGATAGGCGCAGGACCATCAGGGTTAGTGTCGGCGAGAGAGCTCAAGAAAGAAGGGCATAAAGTGGTGGTGATGGAGCAAAACGACGACGTAGGAGGGCAATGGCTATACCAACCAAACGTGGAAGAAGAAGATCCATTGGGAAAAACTAAAGCCCTAAAAGTCCATAGCAGCATTTACTCATCCTTGAGGTTGATTTCTCCGAGAGAGGTAATGGGTTTCTCTGATTTTCCGTTCACGGTTAAGGAAGGAAGAGACTCGAGGAGATTTCCCGGTCATGAGGAGCTTTGGTTGTATCTTAAAGATTTTTGTGAGGTGTTTGGGTTGAGAGAGATGATAAGGTTTAATGTTAGGGTTGAGTTTGTGGGGATGGTGGATGATGATAAAGATGTTGATGATAATATGAAGAGATGGATGGTGAAAAGTGTAGCGAAGAAGACTGGTGAGGTTATTGAAGAAGTGTTTGATGCTGTTGTTGTTGCCTCTGGCCATTACTCTTATCCTAGATTGCCTTCCATTAAAGGTATATATGTGTGTGAATTGATCATTGTTTATATAATGCTACACCGTGTATGATTCCTAGATATAGACAGGAGGAATTCAAATTATTTGGAGTCCATGCAAATTTAATACTCAAAATTTTCTGTTGAGAAATTAGTTTTCATATCAGAAAGTTCAAAAAAGGATGGTGGTGTTTTCATAGTTTGGATGTTTATAGGAATGGATTCGTGGAAGAGGAAGCAACTTCATAGCCATATCTACAGGGTGCCTGATCCTTTTCGCGATGAGGTGATGATAATTAATAGATAAAACTTGATGATACATATGTAATAATTAATGACGCACATGTTGTATAATGTATGATGCATGATGATAAATGTTAGGTCGTGGTGGTCGTTGGTTGCTCGATGAGTGGACAAGACATATCTATAGAGCTTGTGGAAGTTGCAAAGGAAGTTCATCTAAGTGCCAAATCACTCGACGTTCCTCCTGGCTTGTCTAAAGTCATTTCAAAACATCATAACTTCCATCTTCATCTTGAGGTACACTCTCACCATCACCATGTTAATTTCATATATACAATATAGATTATTAAAGATTGTTCATATATTCGAATGGTTGTAGATTGAATCTCTAGAGGAAGACGGACGGGTCATTTTCGTTGATGGGTCTTGTATTGTTGCTGACACCATTTTGTATTGTACCGGGTAAATTTATTTTCCACTCTTTTACATCATGGTGACTTAGTTTTTGACTACGTTATAAAAAATCAATACGTATTTGTGGCCTTTAAAATATAATTATATACTAGACGAATCAACGATATATATATTGCGGGACAAATAAACTCTTATTATATAAGTATATATCATTTTTTTTTTTTTTTTTTTTTTTTGATCAAATATATATCATTTATATTTTCAAATATACTACAATCTGATTAGTAAAAACCGCTTAAAGAACTATAAATATACAGTACATTATTGATATCCTTTATCAACATTCGTAGAAATTGAAATATATGGCCATAATCTCTAATATATATAGCATGAAATTATTGGCATATTTTTCTATGTTGTGTTTCAACAGAATTGAAGTATTATTAATTTTAAATGTTAGAGTATATGTCAACATGAGTGGACTACAAATCTTGTTAAATTTCTTTCCACGACAAAGTCTTTTTCTTATCCCTATTTCTTGGGACCGAGTCAACCGACATCGATAGATTCATTCCAAAAAAAGAAAAAGTTAACATATATGAATTCCATTTAAAATAAACATTTGTTATGAACTTATAATAAACATTTTCTGTAAGTGTTTTCTAATCGCTATGATCCTAAAAATTGTTTTTACAAAAGCTTTCTTTTTAATAGTTACATGTTTTAAGTTTTGTAGATATTTTTTATTAGGTAATAATAATATATTACAAATTTTTAAAATAATCTAAATTTAATGAAATATTATTGGTCTAAAATTATTTGAAATTGGTGAATACAGAAAATAATAAATTTATTATCAAAATTTAATATGTTTTTTTAGATATGTATAAAAAACAGATAAATATATAAACATATACTCCATCTGTTTTTTTTTAAAATATATGTTATAGAGTCTTCACAAGTATTAAAAATATTTTAAATTTTGATGTATTATTTTTTATATTAAATATTTTTCATAATTTTTAACAAATAAAATTTCAGCAAACACAATTATTGATTTTAAAGTTTACATTAAATGATACAAGAAAATGTAAAATATATTTTTTGAAATAATTTTTTTCTAAAACGTGGATATCTTTTAAGAACAAATGAATTGTTTAACAAATTATTTTCTTGGTTTAAGAAGTTAAAATAGTTGATATGTAAATAAGGGTGCTTAGATTTGAGTAATTATAAGTTTTTCGATTGAAACGAATAAATGTGTGCACACTTGGTTAGGTATTGGTACAAGTTCCCATTTCTTGAGAGTAAAGGAAGAGTAGAAGTTGATGATAATAGAGTAGGCCCACTCTTCGAACACACTTTCTCACCTTTCCTTTCTCCTTCTCTCTCCTTTGTCGGCATCCCTCGAAAGGTGATAAAATGATTTTACTCCGCTAAACCCAAACCTAATCATATTATCATCAATCAATCAGTCTCTTGTTAACTCAACGTTGGTGTTACGAGATTTTGCAGCTGATAGGGTTCCCATTCTTCGAATCACAAGCTAAATGGATTGCAAAGCTTTTGTCAGGGAAAACTTCACTTCCTTCCTTTGATGAAATGATGGAATCAATCTCCGAGTTCTACCTCGCCAGAGAAGCCGCCGGAATCCCTAAACGCAACACTCACGACATCTGTGATTTCAATGTACCAAACCTCGCAATCTCACTCTCTTTTTGTTCAATGGTCGATTATTAGTAAATATTCATCTAAATATTTGTTTGTTTATTTATTACATGGTGTTTACTGTTTACAGTATAGCGATAAATACGCGGACTACATTGGATTTCCACATCTGGAGGAATGGAGAAAGGAGCTGTGTATGTCGGCCTTATTGAACTCCATTGAAAATCTGGATACTTATCGAGATTCTTGGGACGACGATGATCTCCTTCAAGAAACCCTTCAAAACCCTTATTTCACCCAATTCACTAGTCCTTAGAAAGGTTTTAACTTTTAATGCAAGTTTCAGTTTTAACATCAATAAAATCACAAACTTTTTTGTGAGAAATTATTATGTTTAACCAGATTTAACTGAAAGGAAAAATAAAGCTTTAAATGGTAAAAAAAAAGTGAATTAATGGAATAAAAATGAATAATATATAAAATAAATTTATCACACTCATTTATATCAAAATCATAGAGGAAACTTTTTTCTTACCGAATAGAAGAAATAATCTTACACTAGGATAGTAACTTACACTTTGAAAGCAGAGTTACTTTTGTTAATAAATTTATTAATATGTATGCTTGTTCACTAATATATTTAGGCATGGTTTTTCAGTTTTTGATTTTTACTTTGGTTCTGGTCGGTTGTGGTTTTGGTTTTTGATCAATAAATAATCAATAAATATATGAACAACTCGGTTGTCTATGAATATGATTTTTTGCTTTATTTATTTTGGTTTGGTTCAAATAACAATATTATGAACCCGAAAAAAATTGAATTCAATTCAAGCGCGTGGATTTGCGTAGAGATATTCATTTAACATGCATCCATTGTCAATTTTGTTAGTATGTAGTTGTCAGTATTAGCTCATTTGTGCTTGTATCCAAGTAATGGTTGTAATGTTTACAGCCATTGCATGCATATATCGACGCACCAATATCTTTTTGTCCTTTAAAAACAATTTCGACTGCACACAAAAAGGTACAAATAATTATTTTATGAAATTGATATGGTACCCTAGCAAAATTAACTTAGTAATCAAATCGAAAAGCAAATCTCGTTCTCAGTTTAACCTAATTGTCTTATTCATACACATTGTTATTCATTCCGTTTCAGTTTATTTGTCGTTGTAAAGTAAAAATTTTACTGCAAAATAAGTGTTATTTTATAGTTTATATACAAAATTTATTAATAAAATTCTCTCATTGATTTTTCTATTGGTTATATTGGTTGAAATATGGTTAAATGTATAAATAATGATGTTTTTATTTTGAAAATATATAAAATTAACTATTTTATTAATTTGTGTGTACTAATGTAAAACGAAAAACAAAACAAAACATGGAGGGAGTATAATTTTTAACACACGTCAATATCGATTGGTGCAAATTTAAAGTTATCCGCAGACCAAACATAAATAGTAATAATATGTACTAATTGATGGAATTGATATCGTACCTAACCAAATTATAGTCTGACCTTAATTATTGTCTCTGATATCTCTGAATCCAGCACTGACAATAATTTGGTTATAGAAAATATAGGCTTTTCATAAAATACTCATCCACAAAGAAAATGACAGAATATAAAACTAAACGATGTCACTAGCATTTTTACTTGACCATCAGTGCAATAATAAACATAAATAATAAGTAAATTGACCATGAAAAACATAAATCAACTATATAAAGAAGGCCCTCGTTAGCATACCGCGAGAAACAAAAGCAAGCTAAATAAAAGATCATATCATCCACCAACAAAATGGTGTTAGAGACAACAAAAAGTGAGGAACCAATCATGAGCCAGTCAAAGACGGTATGTGTGATAGGCGCAGGACCATCAGGGTTAGTGTCGGCGAGAGAGCTAAAGAAAGAAGGGCATAAGGTGGTGGTGATGGAGCAAAACGACGACGTAGGAGGGCAATGGCTATACCAACCAAACGTGGAAGAAGAAGACTCATTGGGGAAAACCAAAATCCTAAAAGTACATAGCAGCATTTACTCATCCTTGAGGTTGATTTCGCCGAGAGAAATAATGGGTTTCTCTGACTTCCCTTTCACGGTTAAGGAAGGAAGAGACACGAGGAGATTTCCCGGTCATGAGGAGCTTTGGTTGTATCTTAAGGATTTTTGTGAGGTGTTTGGGTTGAGAGAGATGATTAGGTTTAATGTTAGGGTTGAATTTGTGGGGATGGTGAATGATGATGATATTACGAAGAGATGGAGAGTGAAGAGTGTAGAGAAGAAGAGTGGTGAGGTTATTGAAGAAGTGTTTGATGCTGTTGTTGTTGCCACTGGCCATTACTCTTACCCCAGATTGCCTTCTATTAAAGGTATATATATTTTTGTATACGAATTTATCTTTGATTAAATACTATCACATCGTGTATGACTTAAAGATATGGATACGAGGATCTATCTCAAAAAAAATTGCCTATATATATATATATATACATAAATAAACAATTAATACTATTTATACAAATGGATCATAATTCATTTTATTGATCAGATTTTTTAGTTTTTCATATCTCAAATTTTTTGTTAAAGCAAAAAAGGATGGTATTGTTTCTGATAGTTTGTGTTTTTGTTTATACTTTAATAGGAATGGATTTGTGGAAGGGAAAGCAAGTTCATAGCCATGTCTACAGGGTGCCTGATCCTTTTCGTGACGAGGTAACCACAATTGATCAAATAAAACTCCATGATATGTATGTGATAATGATTATTCACGATGACGAATGTTAGGTGGTGGTGGTCGTAGGCGGCTTCATCAGTGGACCGGACATATCAATAGAGCTTGTGAAAGTAGCAAAGGAAGTTCATTTAAGTGTCAAATCACTTGACGTTTCTCCTGGCCTGTCTAAAGCCATTACAAAACATCAGAGCTTGCATCTCCAACCACAGGTATAAATACCATATTAATTTCATCGCCACTCTCATTTCAAAAATCAAAAACTTTGTAGTATCATTCAATATGAAAGGTTTTCTTTACAATTCTCACTAATTAATGGTTGTAGATCGAATCTCTAGAGGAAGATGGACGTGTCATTTTCGTTGATGGGTCTTGTATCGTAGCTGACACCATTTTATACTGTACTGGGTAAGTTATGTATTCAACGTACGTATAATACTTCAAATTATGATACTAGTACAAACTTCAACGTATATTCTACACACGTGTGTCTAGGTATCGGTACAAATTTCCATTTCTCGAGAGTCAAGGAAGAGTAGAAGTTGATGATAATAGAGTGGGTCCACTCTTCGAACACACATTCTCACCTTCTCTTTCTCCTTCTCTGTCCTTTGTCGGCATCCCTCAAAAGGTAACATGATTTGGTCCGATAAACCCCAAATTAATCATATAATCAATCAGTCGACTACCAGTTAACTCCGGTTAACTCAAGATCATTTTCATTGTACTTTATTATTATTAATCAAAAATAAAGTGACTCTACAATATAGATGAAAATTACTCAAATATTAGTATAAAATAGCATATAAAGTAAAAATATAAATTTTATTTTAGAGAATGAAATACAAAATAAGTTAATAGTTAAATTTTAGGGAAATATCCTAGGATAGCACTAAAAATTTTTTTATCACAAATATAGAATCTAAGAATCAAAATGACCAAAAATGTTTCATTAAATAGATAAATATACACTTAAACCTCTAGGGTTAACTAGGATTTGGATTTGAGGCTTAAAATTTTATAAAATAGAAAATAAATATTAAAAATTTGAAAATAAAAATTTTAAAAATAGTTTCAAAAAATATTTTCGAATTACAAAAAAAAAATTCAGAATTTTTTTTTTTTTTAATGTTTGAATTTGAAAACATATAATCTAAAACTATAAAACAAAATATCTAGGGTATTAGTGTCCTTTTACCTATTAAATAAAATATTTTGATCATTTTTCTCTTTGTAGCCTAACCAAAACTTGAAAATAGTTTATTTACGAGAATTGTCCTAAATTTTATCTTTAAATTGCTACTAACACAATTATAAAGACGAATTTGAGATGTTCTTGATATAAATAAAAAGGAATGTCACCAAATTTTGCAGTTGATAGGGTTTCCATTCTTCGAATCACAAGCGAAATGGATTGCAATGATTTTGTCAGGCAAGACTTCACTTCCTTCCTACGATGAAATGATGCAATCAGTGGCCGAGTTCTACCGCGCCAATGGAGTCCCTAAGCGTAACACTCATGACATCGGAAGAGACTTCGTCAATGTAACCCAACTTTGCCACTTTTTTTTTTTAATTTTATGTTTGAAACATTGTTTTATTTTTTAAAAGATTGGTATAATATAATTGGCAGTATTGCGATAAATACGCGGATTACACGGGATATCCACATCTGGAGGAATGGAGAAAGAAGCTGTGTGTGACAACTATACTGAGATCCCTGGATAATCTTGAGACTTATCGTGATTCTTGGGACGATGATCATGAGCTCCTTCAAGAAGCTCTTCAAGACCCTTATTTTGCTCAACGAACTACCCCTTAAAAGAGAAAAGCTTTTGATGCAAGTTTCGACTTTTGTCTGATTGATTAATTATAATAAACCCCAAAAAAAAAAAGAACTCTTAAACATTCTGTGGTGTATTTTCATATATATATATAAATAAACCTCCTATCATCTAAGTTCATCCCTTTAGATGAAATATAGAAAGCTAGACACATTATATTCTTCTTCTTCCAAGAGAGGGAGAGAGTGAGCATTGTTCGTTTCAGAAGCTTCCATCTCATGACTCTTAGAACAATATTTCAGAAAGTGAAGTGTTTGCATCTTTTATTCCTTTGGCTTCCATCTATGTTAAACTGTAATGCCATTTGGCCTAACATAATCTTTATGGAGTTGGAAACTTGTTTGATGAAAAAGGAAGGACCAGTTGTGCCAAAGTAACAAGAATGAATGACTAGAAAGCATCATCATATATTAATGATGATAGGTTTTGAAACTAATAACAAATGCTAAAGTTTGTAGGTGATCGTCATCATCAAAATATTTAGTGTTGGGAGTAGAATATCTCTCTCTCTAATACTACTACTCTGCAACAACAACACTAATCTCGTCCTTCTCAAGCAAATCATAGAATGCTCTAGTCTTCCTCTGCTCGTTCCAGTGGTGCATCTTCCACATCCCACCAGCAGCTATCCCTAGCGCGAGACCGATAATTAACTCCTTCACAACACTTGGACCTTTCAAGGTTGCATGTGCAATCTTGTGCCCAGCCATCTCTTTCTTCCCCACTCTCCTGCTCATAAAGCCAAACCAACATAGATCATGAACACACATTAAAGGTAAACATTAACATTCAACAAAAAAACAAACAGAGAGACAGACAGACAACTTCATTTCAAACAAACTAACAACAATGTTGGAACATAAGATCAACAACCAGCAAGACTTTCTCAAAAGCTTCAACCAGACAAGAGAACATATAGCAAGTCTAATAATAAGGTGGATCAGTCAAGGAGGTCTTTGATCAGTGCAGGAGTTTTTATGAGGGCAGCTAATTGATGATGATAACAAAGCCACACAAGGGAGACTAATTGTAAATATATATAGGGAGAATTCTAGATTGACAATCAATGTTAGAAAGCAACCCCAAGCCTTTAAAAATCGACCCATCAGATTCAAGACACCAGCAGCACCAACCAAGGTGCAGTGGCGAGAATCAGGTTCATTGTTGGAGAGTTTGCGGAGCCACAGATGCCATATCTCAAGGCATGGACAAGGGCCCTCTCCTATTTTTAGGTTTTTTTGAACAAAATAGTCCCCAAGGAAACTTAAATTAAACATCAAAAATAGCCACACACACATATAAAAGCATCCTGCTCAGACCTTTTACTTTTATCATTCCATCATCTCCACTCCACCACACAAGATACATATCAAAACAAGACTTCTCTAGTTTAACAGATATTTAAAGCTATAAACTTTAGCTACCTAAACCAACAACAGATAAGAAAGGAATCGACCCAGTTCCTGAAATCGAGTTTTTTTTTCAGCCATTATACAGATGCAGACAAAACAGAGACATTGTGAGCTAAACACGCAACAAGAGAAAGCATGAAACTTTAAAGTATACTAAACTGATAAGTTGAGAAAGAGAGAAACCTGTTCAACGGAGCTTGGCAAAGCTGAGAGATTATAATGCAGAAGAAACTTCACTTCTGGATGTGCTTTATATACGTGTAGGTCATTAAGCTCATCTCTAGGGCTTCAGAAAAAAACAAACAAAACGACAGCGTTTTGCCTTCTGTTGATCATTGAGTACTTTGGGAGTTTTCTACCTGTAGTAGTTGATCATTAAGCTCATACTCTGTGATTTTCTGTGTACTGACTTTTAACATTTGTGGATTATTAGAAAACTGAAATGATGTTTGATATATAAATGAGTTTTCCACTATCAAAAGATTGTAATACAACAACACAGCACACACCAAAAAGAAGTAATCAAATCTATTCCTGCGGTTTTGTTAAAACTTTATGCTTCAGACAGACCGTTTCTGTTCTTGAGACCGAACAGATTCTTCAGCAAATCTGCAGTGTTTGGAGGAATCTTGGCAGGTCGTGGAGCCATGAAGTTGACTATCTTCTCGTGCACATTATACCTGTTTCGTTTTTTTTTGTACACAGCAATGATCAGAATAGGTAAACACTCAAACTGAATCCAAACCAGAGGAGATATGTTACCTGATCTTTCGGCTCTTGGAGGCACGCCGATCCACAACTTTCCTCTTCTTTGTTTGAAACTTCTTCATTGCGTAGAAAGCCGCCTCTGCCACCAATGTCAAGATTTTGATAGTTCAGTAAACGGATGGCTGGCTCTTCTTTTAAGAAAAAACAAAACACAATTATACCTGAGGAAGCTGGATCGATGGTCTCAAAGAACTCCTTTAGTAACTGTTGATAGAATTCTGCATCCTCCACAAGTTCAGGGTCTCCTTCAACTTGTTTTTCCTGGAACAAAAGTGTGTATACATGTTTAGAGAATGAACTGATAAAATAATTTGATCCTATTTTGACTCGAAAACTGTGACGATACCTCTTGTTTTGGTTGTTTTGGTTCCATGGTTTCCTCAGGGACCTGTGAAATAATACTTAAAGGATCAGCACAAGCTCATGTATTGATAGTTAAACTGTTAAGACCCAAAACTTACAGTTCCAAAAACAGCAACAGTAGATCTTGATTGTTGCATTTGCTTAATCATTCTACTTGGATCCCTCATGTAAGAAGCAACCTGCTCACTAACGTTCTGTTTTTTGAAAATGATTAAATCAGAGTTAGATTCCTGATCAAATGCATAAGAGCAAAATCATGTTCTGTGTTTGTTGATTGTCTATACCTGGTTAAAGGCATGGAGCTTTCCTTTAATAGCAGCTGCACCAGTTGTGACTTGTGTTCTTCTTTGCCATTTGTCCACAGCCTTGTTTCGGAACACACACATTCTACATAGAAACGACCGAAACTTGTGTTAACAATGAGACTGGTCACTGAATGAAGACTAACATGTTTTTTTACTAAACAGTGACTCTTTTGCTTGAACATAATACGGAGAATTTTGATGTTGTACAGTTAAACAGTTAGTCTTAGATACCTTTTCTGCATGTCAGATACTCGGTGCCATTCATCGCTATCTTCTGCATCTGATTTAATGGATTCGGTACCATTTGCTTGTTGGTCAACCGAGGGATTCTTCTCAAACAAAGCCTGCAAAATTCTTAAAAGAGTTAAACAAAAGTAGCAGAGAGACAAGACAACACACTCTGAGACTCCAAGCGTACAGTTACAGAAGCAAGATATAATTTTCAATACAAAAGGAAAATAGAAGAAGAACTATGAATCTTGACATACATACCTCTTGCAACTCCAAGAGGGAATCTAATGTCTTCTTAGACGAAGTAATTAGCTCTGAATATGCTGTTGAGACCTTCTCATCTTCCGAACAAAAAGACGATTTGACAGTCTCCTGAAAATCATTTCCTTCTGATATAAGCATAACGACACAAACAAGGATGAAGAGAAGAAAGAAGAGAACAGAAGATAGCTTACCTGTGGCAATCTGTTTGAACTGCTAAATGCTTTCTGAAGTAAGAATCTGAACTCCAAAGTTTTATCCCAAAGAGCCTTTACATAGAGCACACAAAAAAAGAATCATCTTTAAACAGAAATTCTCTCTAGGTTAATTTCATCAATATAAATGTAGGATTACACATCTGCAATTCCAAGAATGTGATTTCTAGTAGGACTACATCACAAACAGTAGCGTAAAGTAATACCTTCTGGTTCTTCACAGCTTGACCTTTAGCAGCATCCTCACCCTTATCACGCTTCAGGTTTTTCAATATATCCCTATACCAGGAAGAAGCATATTAAACAAGTTAGCTACTGAGCATATCCCAATGACTTCAATAAGCTCAAAACCACTTCTAAATCCAGCCAACACTCTTGTTTATGCTAGTGAGCTAAATTAAAACAAGTTAAGACTTCAATAAGACTACCAACAGTTTCTACAAAGAGATACAACAAAACTAGAGATAGATAAGATAAGTCTTACTGTTCCTGTGAACGGAGCTCCTGGTACTCTTTCTCAAGCTCTTCCATGGCAGCATCTTTATTGTCATCATCCTCTTCATCGCCACTCTCGCTTTCTTCGTCATCTCCATCATCAAGTTCATCGCTTTCTCCATCCACATCTTCCTTCTCACCTCCTTCATCACTTTCCTCACTATCTCCTTCTTCATCTTCCTCTTCACTCCCTTCCATGCTATCTCCTTCACCATCAGACAACTCTTCATCTTCACTCTCCCCTTCGACCTAATAAAAGAACTCCTCAAAACCAAATTAATTCACTTAAACAGCCATCTAAAACAACTTAAACCAATACAATAGCAACACAAACCTCGAGATTGTCATCAGGCTCGCTCATCTCTTCTGATTCACTTTCATAAAGTCTTGCTCTTTTAGACATCTTTGATCCCCCAGCCATCTTAAACACCCCTAAAGCTACAAATTAACGAGAAACTTAATCAGAAGAGGGAGCAGAGTCTATTATACAGACACAAAGATTAAAAAGTACATAACTTTAGGAAGCAGATTCGTAATCAAAGTAAACTAACCTCAAAACTGTCGAGCAAACTTGGAGTCGTCGACCTCAAAGCTGTCTACGAGCACAGAAGAAGCTGTGAAAAGAAGAAACTTGGCTGAGCTAATCATAAACCCTAGAGCTTTCACTTAACCCGCGAACCGGTCGGTTCGGTTAGAAGAACCGGTTTCCAGTTTTTAATTGTTTTTGGTTTAGTAGGACCGCTTGGATTACAATTCGACCGTTAAACCGGTCGGTCTACCTGTAACTAGAAACATTCAAATAGAAAAAGAAAAAAAAAACTAAAAAAAGTATAATGGACGTGTTTATGTTCTTCTCTCCGTTAGAAGAAAATTATAAAAACTCTAATTGACATGATCATTAATCTAAATCTTTTTACTTATAAAAGGTATTACTGACATTCTTGATCTTCTCTCCATTAGAAGAAAATTAGATAGAAATTGAAAGTTGAATTAAAGGGTTTTGCTTTCACAGCTTCAGGTATAGAGAGATTAGTGATAAAGACTACTCACTAGCACTTTTGTCGTTTTAGTAGTGTAAACCGGATCATTAACATAACACACTATCAACTAACATAACATAGTCTATTACTCTTGTCTGTTTCATGAAAACAGTGACTATTTCTTCTTCTATCTCTGTAATGAAAATATTGTCTATGCTCAAAAACTAAAGACTCTTTCTTATTAATGTGAATCTTGTCAACATCTTCATTAACATTAAGAAAGTAACTAAACCATTGCTTAGGGATGATATACATAAACTGTCGGCAATGAAACTCCACTGTAGAATTAACCAAATGTGAATTACAAGATTGGCATTAATTATAGTTTCTGATATGTGACTGACTTTACATGATGACAAGTAAAAGAGGAAAATGTAATAACTAAAATAAAGAAAACAAAAGCAGAATGAGAGAAGTTTGCAGATCCTGTGATTGATTGTTCTCCACCGTCTACCTTTGCCCTTCTTTGAAGTGAAAGCTACCTGAAGAGTATCTTTAAAGAATCAATAATCTCTTTACAGAAATTCACAAGATTTCCTGGAAACTCTTTGGTCCTTTGATGCATATCTTGGTGTTCTCTGTCTCGCTGATTTGAATCTTGATAGAGTACTCGTCTTCTCTACTGATCCTTTGATCCTCATCGTTCTTGACGCAGCTTTGGTAAAAGAGGTAGTTGACTATGGTGTCAAGAACCAAGAAGAGAGCGTACAAGTAAGCTATGAACGCTCCTTCGAGAGCTATGGAGGTGATGCCTCTATCTCCTTTGTAATAAGAGCTCACTACTCGGTACTGAAACAAAGCTTCTACGCCTGCTAAGCAGAGATTGGTAGGCAGAGAAAGAGCCAGTGCTGTCGAAGTTCTTCCTTGGATGAGAAGACACGCCTTGAGAATCGTTGTGTATCCTCCTGAGGAAGAGGAAGTTGACGAAACCAACGCTAGGTTGGAGATGACAAATGCGTTTGCGAGGATGATGGAGTAGATAATGGCTGAGGATAAGGAGAAGAGAGTGTAGAAGTTTCTTGAAGAGAGTCCGAAAGATTCAATGAGATTGAATGATACAAAGAACAGAGCAAAAGCAGAGGCGTTTGCGGAGAGAAGGAAGAAGGAGTTGCAAATGTAAGTTCTGAGAAGACGGAAGTAATAAAGAGAGGAGTCTCCATGGCTGTTTGAAAGAAGCTTGATGATGTAAGCTTTGGAGAAGAGGAGGAAAGTGAGGGAGAAAGGGAGAGTGAACAGAGAGGAAGAGAGGGTTTGTGAGAGTTTAAGGCTTAGAATGTTGAAGAAGTCAAGAGAAGAAGAGAAACCAGCACCGCGGAAGAGCATGTTTAGCTTCCCATGAAGGGAGGAAGAGGAAGAAGAGAAGAAGGGCTGAGAGAGGAGGAGAGCGGCTGAGAAAGGGAGGACAAGGGCGGCTGCGGTGGTGGCTCGGTCATAGTGTTTGAGGAAAGTGTAGATTGATCTTCTCATGATCTTGCTTGGCTCTTCCATTGTCTTCTTCATTCTAGTTTTGCTATTTTTTTTCTCTTTCAAGAAGTTGAAGATGTGTGTGTTCTTGAATGATCCACCAAATCTTGAAATAGGTTTCTCAAGCAAGGTCTTCTATATATATGTATATTTATAAACATGTAATGCTTTATAAATGAATATATGTATATATATTGCTAAATAATTTGTGGGTTGGGTGTTAATTGTTTAAGAAGGGAAATAGAGATAGGCCAACCGATTTTGCCTGACGATGAGGAGTTGGTTAGAAAATTTAATAAACTGAAACTCTCTTCTTTTTTTCTTGTAAAGCAAATAAAAGGAGCAATGCTTTTTTGCATGTAAATGATTTTTCTTGTGAGTAGAAATACAAATATAATATCATACAAAACGTTTCCTTGTTAGGTTAAATTGGGTATAATGTAGATTTGTTTCTTAGGTAATGTTGTTAGGAGAAATAAATCTATTTTTTTGGGTTTGATTTTGATACATGTTTCTTGAAAAGTCTGTTGCTTGTATGATATGCTTACTGTTATAATTGGATTTGGATGCTTACAACACACTCCATTGCATAAATACGTATGTATATGATATATACATTGAATAGATGTATACAAAGGATTGAAAGCTTAGTAACTATAGGTTTGAGGAAGCTGGAAGTCTTAGCTTTCAAGAAATTGAATAATGATAAGAACTCAAATGAGTAAAATAAATTTTAAATAACTAAAATTATAATGGAAAATATGGGTGCTCGTGTTATGCTTTTTCATAATGCAAACAACTTAGAATGGTTCTTGAGTGAGAAATTTCCAAACTTTTGGCGAGGCGACTTAATCATATGCAAGTTACCAAACCGACTATAAGATGGCTTTAGTGAAAAGTAAGAATGTTTACAAAAAGTCTATAGCCTATATACCATGTTATCTACTATATAGTTTAACTATATATAATGTATTTTATCCATGTGTATATATTAATTAACAAGCATGTTCTTATAACAATTATATAATATGAAATACAGCCTTTTAAATCAATCAAATAATCATTTGGCTTTGTAAATAATCAAGAGAAGGATTTTGACAGAGGTGAGAAATTATCAAACTTGTCCAACCTCTGGTATGCAGACTTATTGACTTGGACTTGGTGGTTAGGGAGCTCTCCATTTGCTTGTTTGAAATTTCATATTTATTGTATATAGTTTCTGTATATTATTAAATATTCTTTCGTTTCTTATTATCCACTATCAATAATTTATTTCTGTTAATGGCATATTGTAACAATTTAGGCGTGATCCATCATTAGTGAGTTCCATTAGAATGGTTTAGCGTCTACCAGGTAAGAAAACTTTTATGTATAAATCTACACGGAGAATAAAATTTCAAATTGTATTTGATAGAAAAACTCAAATTGAGAAATAATAAGAGTTAAATGTATTAGTTTACTTGTAAATCAGGTTAAAACTCACAAAAAGGTTGGTGGTGTTGGTGTTTTTGTGTTTAGTACAACCAAACATCTAAAACACTATGGTTAGGTGAATAACCAATACGAACCCTTCTCGTTGACATGCTTCTTTCTTACACCACCTAATTATGTATGCTATAAATCACTATTTTATTTTTTTTGAAGTATGATGGTTTGTATAGATATTGCTACTCTTGAAACAAATACAAAACAACAATTTCTTAGATTTAATTATAAATGTTTACTGGTTTCTCGTGTGGCTAAACAAATGAACTAAAGTAACATATACTTAATTAATTGGTGTTTAATCAATAATAAAAAGTGGATACCATACTTTATAGCTAATCAAAACTTAAAATGAACATAGATCCTATTAAACACAAAAATGGTTGGGTTATAGACCTTGGTATGGTGGGACTAGAAGCCCCTCCACAAACTAGAATAGACAATATGCTACGACTAATCTCAGGTCAACGTTCTCAAAAAGTCAACGTTCTTCACATAGTTGCACTTGCACCTTCTTTTTTTTTTTGAAAAAGGGCTTTTAATTGCACTTGCACCTTTACTAACTGGAATTGTATTCTGTTGACACAAAACTTGAATTATATTTTTGAGTTTAAACTTATTTATTTGATAACAAGAAGATTAATTTTCATAATTTGCAGTTTAAAATCTACACTCACAACCTCCAACTAATAAACCATTTATTATGCCATTATATATCAATTAATTAGTAATCTCTCAACGTAGGTTTAATATTATTTATACTTTATACTATCATTATCATCATTATAATTTGTAGATCAAATAACTCGTCAATCATTGTGTAAGTGTGATTTGGATAGTGTTGTTTTATCAACCGATCCAGAATATTGTGACATCTAATCTACCTAATGAATTATACATCTTTGTATGTATTATTGACAATTGAAATCTCAGGTTGGAATTTAACTCTAAATTGTATAAAATACATATTAAGATTAACCATAACTACAAATACCGTTTTTCACTGATTGACATATAATATATTTCAATATTTATGTATGATCGCAGGCAAGAATTTAGAACCGAATAGTAATAGAGACTACTAAGCAAAATTAACATTAGGATTAGTTCGGATTATTTATTTTAGTCTTTGTCAACACAAGTACTTGTTACATAACTCGAATGATTAAATTGCAAAAGAAAAATAAATTCACGTGGAACGACGGCTGGAATGTTTACCTGTGATCTGTACTGCTGTGGCCAAGAAATAAAACTACATACATATGGCTCATAGAATAATTACATCTCAGAGTTTATCCAAATTTAAGTTGACTTAGAAACATGCTATAAGACAAACATTTCGTAGTTCAATAGAGCTATAATTGAAATAGTTATCGAATTATAAGAGAAACAAACACTAGTTTACAAAAATAAAACACTGCATGGTTGGCACACATGCATTATATAGTTGATATGATATATGTACCACCCTCTGCAACTGTTCTAAGCCGACAGATTCATGGAGGGGAAGATGATTTTCTTTAGATGTGTATTGGGCAGACTAAAATAACAAACCAATTTTCAGGTTCATTATGTTGGGCTTAGTTGGGTCAAAACTTTACCATCAATCTGGGTTCATATGATAGCCATATAATTGTCATGGATTTGTATCCAAAACTTTGTTTGACCTTTGTCATGGACTTGTATCCAAAACACAATCTCCGGACAGGATTTGTGATGGGTCTAACTGCTTGTTAGATGGCAGAGATGTCCTCGAGTCAGGGTAAAAACAGAACAGTTTCTCCTCGTGGCTGCTTCCTTTGCACACAAGTCACTGAGTTACATATCTTGAGACGGATTAGCGTACAAATACAAGACCATCAAACTGGGACTTGTTACAAAACCATTAGCAATGCAAGAAAAATGACAATACAATGTTGGATTTGTGAAAATCTATGTTCAACTCTATATTGTCGGATTAGTACAATATTGTCTATTTTAAACTTAAGAAACTAGTTAGAGTTCGACACCTCTTTATATATTAGACTTTTTCTTTTATCTAACTTTCCGATGTCGGATTTGTTTGATATCTCGAATACAATATCTATTACAAGATAGATTTCAGTGTTTTTATTTCTTTCTGATAAAAATAGATTTTGACAATCACACCATCTGGTATATGAAGTAATAATGTATTTCGTTATGGTAAGCAGATAATTATCGTTGACAAATAAAACAAAGTAACGAAGTGCAATGAATCAACGAACGCAGACACAAGCTCGTCTCGTGCGCTCAATCGTTGTCGTGTGAAAAAACAAACCCTAGCGACACAAATGGTG
Source organism: Brassica rapa (assembly GCF_000309985.2). Taxonomy (NCBI): domain Eukaryota; kingdom Viridiplantae; phylum Streptophyta; class Magnoliopsida; order Brassicales; family Brassicaceae; genus Brassica; species Brassica rapa. The sequence continues at coordinate 22,400,376 of NC_024797.2, forward strand.
GAACATGAAGACCTAAACTCCCAAGAACATAACGACGATCTCCTTGTCTTCCCGCCGATCAACCACGAGAATCTCTACACCGATGGTTTCGACATGGAGCGAGAATCATCCCCCACTCCCTCATCTTCGTCGTCGTTCGGTTCAGACGGACGTACGAATTTAACCGGAAACCGCAGTGTCACCCGTTAGAAACCGACGGAAAATCTCCGCCGTCTCGATGGACGTTCTTGAGTCACTACTCAGCATTCGAGACTAGTATCATCCAACGTTGGTGGAAGCTCCTTCTCGCGCGAGTATTGCCAAGGTTCCGGACAATGGTGTCGTGCCTATGTTCCTTCTCGGAGACTCTCCGGTCGTTTTATCCAGTCATTGTCGTCGTAATCTGGTGGTGGATGCGTAACCGAGCTCGCCGACGAGGAGAAACCGAAGCTCATCTTAGAGAGAGTATCAAAGAGAGAGACGAGGTTTGTATCTACTACTCATACAAAGTGTTCGATGAAATGCACAATGGTTAAATACTCTGTTTCTAACAGTTTCTTCCCTTTCTCTATTTTTACTGCAGGTAATAGCTAAGCTTTTACATCAGATTGTTCAGATGAATGAGTTACTTATAGAGAAGAAACATTCGAATTGATTAAGGCTGTTGTACTAGCTCAAACTAGAAGATTCACACAGAGATTATTGTCAGTTATTGTGACAAGACGAGAACACTAAAAAAAAAGTTACCTGAGTTTTTATCTTGTGATACACATACATCATATGTTCTTCTTCGTCTTGCTCCTGCGTTTCGGTTTTGGTTTCACTTTCGGCTTGGCTTTATCCATCTTAGGACGAATCTTTAAGCTGAGTGCACGAGGATCCACCAATGCAGCCTCTTCTTTCTTCTTCATGGGTTTGAAAACCTCTGTGACACAAGGATCAAGCAGCTCGATGGAGCAACTAAGCGTAACACCGAGTGACATTGCCTCTTCCCAAAGCTCTCTTCCTTTCTCAAAGTCTCCTCCTTTACATAGTTTTGGTATGAGCAGATCATAAACCTGACCATAACCACCCACAGAGCTTCTCTTCATCTTCTCAAACAGTTGGAGCGCGAAATTCACCCGCTTCACACCACAAAGAACTCCAATCAGATCATAATAGAACTTGCGTTCGGGTCTCAGCCCTCTCTCGATCATCTCATCCACCGTTTGGTTGCCTTTACCAAACCTCCCTGTCAAATACAGAACCCTCACAACGAAGTAATAGCTAGCTGTATCGGGTTCACACCCCGATCTCTTCATCTGTTCTAGAATTTGGCAAGACTCTTTCACCCTCCTCGTCCTTCCCAAGCAAGAAAGCAATATGTTGTAACTAAGAGACGTAGGTTGGACTTTGTAAGACCTCATCTCCAACATAATGTTCAAAGCCTCAGGGACAAGACCAGAAGGGTTTCGAGTCACGTTTCTTTCGCATAAGCATGTAAGCATTGTGTTGTAGCAGAACAAATCCGGACTAACCCCTGCTGATTTCATATCTTGTATAACTCTTCTTGCCTCCTTCACGTTTCTTTGGACCGACCAGCCGAATAAAAGACTTCTGTACACAGACAATTCGTTACCGGATACCAAGTCCTTGTGATGGTGCATCACTCCCAATGCTCTCTTCACATGTCCTTTTGAGCAAAGCGCGCTTATAATAGTCGTCACTGTGAAGCTATCTTGCGGGCAAGAGAACTTGTCCAAGATCTTGAAAATACCTATTGCATCTTCTTCTTTGCCAATCTTAACCAGAGTTTCAGCAACGAGGCTAAACGTCTGCTTATCCATGGCCCTATTCTCCTTCCTGAGATCTGATAAGAGTATCTGAATAGCTGTGTAGTCCTTCTTCTCAGACAAAACTCTTAGGACATGGTTGAATTCCTTGTCCTGTAAACTGGAACCAAGGTGTTTACAAGACCAGGAGAAGAATCTCAAAAGCCTTCTCGGTGAAGTCTCGTTCTTACAGGAGTCAATCACTTGGGTAACGAAGTTGGGTGATGGAGAAACCGAAACCTTGTTCAAGTGTTCTTCAAGTTCATCAAGACCACCAATGTGGGAAGAAACAATCCGAATAACTTCCTGCAACTCCGTCGATGCATGGTCTACCAAGTGATTAGAGCATAAACAGCGCGTCAGTTTTGTAGTATTCGTTAGAAACGCTAACCCCTTTGATCTGACTAACGAAATCATTGTTCTATGAGGAATTTCATCAAACAGTTGGTCTGCACTTGCTCCTTCAGACTTCTAGAGATGACTAATCATTGAAAGGGTTGTGAAAATGCTCCCCGAAGATACACGTTTCTCAGAGCAATCACAGCTTCGGTGTAAATTCTCCAAAGGAACACGACAATCAGATTCTATTACAAGACCAGCCTTTTTTGCAGAACACTAGCGACTGGCTGTAATACAAATAGACAGATAAGTCGAGTACAACACCGTAATCAAACCGGATTAAACCGATAATTGGGAGACGGTAGTTCCAGGAAAAATGCTAACCGGATTGATTACCCCGACACGTGATAAATACTATTTTGTTATGGATAAATTGAATCTCCCGATATCTTCTTGCTGCAAGCAACCATTTATAACTTTCGAGTTTCGAATAATTAAAATCATATAATTGGTCAATGGTCGATGGCGAAAACGTAATGAAAGTTGAACCGGTTCGAGACGTGTCTTGCGGCGAATAAACTTGATATATGTTATGCTTTTCTATCCCGCATTGGTCCACTTGGGCGAACCAGATTCGCGTCTATATAGAGCCAGTCGGAATACAAAAATATTATAAGCACGTCGACTACTTACTACAAAAGTTTAGCTACTTAAATTAACTATTTTTATGATTATGACAACTAAACAATTTGCTTCACCCAACCACTAATAGGATAACATATTTTTTACCCTGACACTATGTTTTTTTTTTCTGTCAAGAATATCACATTTATCAATATAAATCCAAAAAATATGAGATACCCATATATCATTCCATTAACACAAGTTTTCTAGGTTTGTCCAAAAAAAACAGAACTTTTCTAGTGTACACATTCCATCCATTTTTGTTGGTCATGTAAAACTATATGGCCTGGATTATGAAAATAACAAAATGGATGCGGTACCGTTTAAAGAAAAATATCATATTAGACTACGAATTTTGACTTAGTGTTTGAATATTAATATTAATATTGGGAAATTGCATCCACTATACACAACAAAAACCAAAATTCATTAACTAATTAAAAACACTCCTTTTCTCCTACTTTCTCTTCCTATCTTTTTCTACTTTCTCTCTAAAAATCTAATTTCCCTTATTTTTTTGGTTATTTAGCAAATAAGCCCTTGAATATTTGGTTAATTTTTTTTGGGAAATTGCACTAGATGTCAAAGTTATGATAGGTAATTGGGTATATGGTACAGGGACTGTGCAAAATGAGGTAATGCCCAAAGTGTCCTTATATCCATAAGTAAATCCAAACCAACGCACACTGACACGTCAAAAGTAATAGATTGACGCGACAGTTTCCTATAGTAGAAGAACCAATAATGCAAACAACCTCGAGACTTCTGAAAACGCAAAAACCCAAAGAGATTTGCGGTATTAAATTGTTCCATTATATTGTCTCTTCCGCCTAAACAATTATTGCAAAGTTCAGTCTGCAAAATCTCTCTTTTCCGAGTTCGTAATGGTCTCTGCAAGACTAGTAGATTTTCCAGAAGACATAGAAGATGAAACCGATGTGGAGTTACCTCAGATGATGTTCGCGGATGGAGAGGAACCAGTGGGCGTGAGGGTTCTGACTTACCAGTCCTCCCGATCAATCAGCTCCATCGTCAATTCTCTCAACGAAGATGAAATCCGATATCTGAGAGCTTCATCTTTCGGTAAATTATTGGAGATAGCAGAAAAACCGGCTTTTTCTGGTAGATTTGTTAGATATCTACTCTCGCGTCAACTTAAGGTGCAAAAAAAACATGAAGCGTGGTTTCGTTTTGCCGGTCACCCTATTAGGTTTTCCTTGCGTGAGTTCGCCATCGTCACAGGACTTCGTTGCGATCAACTTCCCAAAAAATCGCAGCTGAAGAAGAAAAAGAACATCAACGAAAAACCTTATTGGCCGCAGCTCTTTGGCAGTATGGAAGAAATGCGAGTTTCGAGGGTGGTGAAGATGCTTCGCAAAAATACCGTTACAGATCCAGATATCCGGATTAAATTGGCATGTCTTGCTTTAGTGTCGTCTGTGTTGCTGTCAACGAATATAAACATGAAAATGCTGAAGGAGTATGCAGAGCTTCTTGTAGACATCGAAGATTTTATGAGTTACCCATGGGGACGTCTTGCATTTGATATGCTGATGACAAGCATAAAAAACATAGATGAGATAGCGTTATCTCAGAATACCACCGCGTTAAAAGGTTTTGCTTTAGCTCTCCAGCTTGTAATTGTAGAAGCGGTACCGGCTTTGACAGAAGTGGTTCAAGATGCGTTGTCTTCTTCAGAATCGGAAAGTGAAGATGATGAAACAGAGTACCATGTCTGCAAGGCGAAGAGGAAGACATTGAATCCGGCCCACGCCCGAGAAGTAGATAGAAAAGCATTTCAAATGCTAGTCGACCCCACGGAAAGGAAAAGAACTCTTCCAAGTCTACCATTGCATCTGCATGCTCCTTAATCATCTTCATCTTCAAGTTAGTAGCCAGTAGAACCGAAGACACGATCGCCAGACATGCCAACTTAATCCTAACTTCTTTATCTGTTACCGTTTTTCTCCTCAGATTTTTCAATGCAGTTGTTACCCGAAGATCATCGCTTCTGCCAAATAACTCGGGCCAATAGGGTTTTGCCTTTCTCTTCAGCTTCGAATTGGTTTTGGATTTTTTAGGATACTCCCCGCAGTTTAGTCCCGTAACAATTGCGAACTCGCGTAGGGAAAACTTTATTGGTTTCCCAGCAAACCGAAACCAAGCCTCATGTTTCTTCTCGACCTTTAGCTGCTGTGAAAGCATGAATCGAGCAAATCTTCCCGAAAAACTTGGTTTTTCGCTTATCTCCACGATCTTCCAAAAGGGGGACATCCGCAATGTCTGGATCTCATCGTCTTCGAGCGATTCAAGTATGTGATTAATGGATCTGGAGGACTGGTAAGTAAGAACTCTAACTCCAACCGGTTCTTCCCCCGCCGCAAACATCATCTCCGGTATAGAAATCATATCGTCGCCAGTTATGGGTTCTGGATGAACCGGTAATGGAGTTTCGTCCATTTTTCTACAGTTTCTGTTGTTTGAAAAAATTAAAACGGAGCGGAGAAGGAAAATGACCAGGGTCGCTGATGATGATAAGCTTAAATTAAAAATAAAACTTAAATTTTGAAAAATTTTGGACAGCAGACCGTCATTATTTCTCACGAAGCGTGCATGTAAACACTGACACGACGTCAATCAGACTCTCGGAGACGGTGCAATAGGGTTATAGGTGTATCCCGTTTTTTCACGGAGTAAATTATCACCAAGAAGCCCAATAACTTTTTGAGTAACCGGCCCACAAAAGGTTTAAAAATTTCCCAATTAGGTATTAGGGCCTATATATTTACTTCCAGGTAACCGATTATTTATATTTACAAAATTATATATGCCGTGTCGATATGTGAGCCACTAAATTTACCAGACTATGAATTAATACCGGGTGAACAGAAGGGAAGTCCCAGAATCAGATCGGAGATGCAAGTGAAAGGAGAGGTACCGAAAAAATGATTTTGAAACCTAGAGGTCTAAATCTTGTTGACCGGAAACTTTGTAGAATTTAATTGACAAAATACTCTGCAACTGCAGCATCCTGCCTATCAATTTGTAAAATATATCAAAACTCCTCTCTGTTCAATTATTAGAGCTACATCCGGTTGCAAAATCTTATATCATAGTTTTAAATTAATGTAGCCGGTTTCGCCTAGAGTATTGCGTTTTCGTTACAAATTATATTATTTTCGAGTAACCCCGGTAGCAAGTAACGAGGAAGGTGTGGCTAAAGGAGAAAATGGGCAACGCATGTAAAAAATGACATGGTTCGCTAATTATTAAAAAGTTTGCATAGTTCTGCAATTACCACCTTCAATTTTGATTTCTAACTAAATAGGCCATTTTTTTTTTAGAAATGTTATAGCATCTTGTAATTGAAAAACCTAACCCACACTACTTATGTGATAGTCTCTTTTCTTAATTTCATTGAATAACAATGTCTAGATCATGCACATGTAGCATGATAGGAGTGCCATGCTTCAACTATTAAATGTGTTTCATTCAACCATTCAATGTAGTCTGAAGAGTATATGTGATAAAATCATTTTGTATACCATCGATCTTAACTGAAAAAAATTGAAGTCCTGTTTTCTCTAGTATTTTTTTTCGAATTGGATTATACGAAGCCGGCCGACAAAAAAACAAAGACGAAATGGGAAAGCATCCTAATGTTTGGTATTTTGGTTTGATCATAGATTTTCTCAAAATTTCTGTCAAATATAATTTTTATAATAATTGATTTTGATATGGAGATGCATCTTATCTAGGCTGTATCCACCATTAAAAATATCTTATGATATTTTCCAGATAGTGACGTGGCCTTTTCTCTATCTCAACCAAACTATCCTCACCACTTTATTTCCTTTATTTTCTCTGCACTTTTTTCTTCCACGTCATCTCCTTGTCCTAAAAATATCCCCGCGCGTCTCACCAACGCGCACTGTCGGAGAAACTTCCAATCTCCGCCGTCCATTCTCATCAACGCCTTCAGATTACCATCGTCCATTTCCCCTTCTCAGCGTCTCATTATTTGACCCCTGATTGACAAAAACAAATATCTCTCTCTCTCGTGTTTTTCTCACTTCTTGTCGGAAAGGAAACTCTCTCTCCTCAATCTCACCGCCGGCGTTGCTTCGGATCGCCGGTGATTTTTGTTTGAGCTGCTATCGATTGTTGATTTCAACACTTTACCGGAGATAAAGAGTTTGACTTTTTTGTTCTTAGATTTAGTTTTTGGTTTAACGTTTCGATGGCTATAAGATTAGGTTGGGTGGATAAAAAGAGTAACTTTTGGTTTGTTGTTGTGAAATGAAGTGACTTTGAATAGACAAATTAGGCGACTTTGTAGGGACACTGTACCGAAACCCTAAGTTCTGGTTTGGCCATGGAAGTATCATAGCACTTTCTCTTGTCTGGGTTTTATTTGTCTTAATCTTTTGTATAACCCTCTTTTTTTTTAATTTTTAGTGGAAAATTAGTTTCTTTGATTAGATATTTTTGTGGGTTTTGTGGGGTTTTGTCTGTAAATCTGATCATGGATTTGAACGGAGAGTGTAAGGGAGGAGGAGGAGATGGGTTTATTGACAGAAGCAGAGTTAGGATTTTGCTTTGTGACAATGATCCCAATAGCTTGGGAGAGGTTTTCACCCTCCTTTCACAGTGTTCTTATCAAGGTATATTTTATATTCAGTTTGATGATGGATTTGAGTTTTTTTTTTACTCTTTGTACAATGAGTATTGTGGATGGCTGTTTTTGTAGTGACGTCAGTCAAATCAGCAAGGCAGGTGATTGATGCACTGAATGCAGAGGGGCCTGACATCGATATAATACTGGCGGAGATTGATCTCCCAATGGCCAAGGGTATGAAGATGCTAAGGTACATCACACGTGACAAAGATCTTCGGAGAATCCCTGTCATCAGTAAGTTCCATTTTCTTTTTAAGTATTCATTTACTTTCTCTACTTAGCAAAGTTTTTTTTTAAATGCATGAGGGTTTGCTGTATGATAACTAATCTTATGATATTTTTCAATTTAAGTGATGTCGAGGCAAGACGAGGTCCCTGTGGTGGTAAAGTGCTTGAAGCTAGGTGCAGCTGACTACCTTGTGAAGCCTCTTCGGACCAACGAGCTTCTCAACTTGTGGACACACATGTGGAGAAGAAGACGCATGGTTTGTTTTTTTTCTATCTTTAGTTCTCTCTATGCGGTTAACTGTCATATTCCTTGTTATATGATTGAGCGTGTGTGTGTGTGTGTTTGTTTTGGCAGCTAGGACTTGCTGAGAAGAACATGTTGAGCTATGAGTTCGATCTCGTGGGATCTGACCCAAGTGATCCAAATACAAACAGCACCAACCTCTTCTCTGATGACACAGATGAGAGAAGTATTAGGTCCACCAATCCGCAGAGAGGAAGTCATCAGGAAAAGGAGGTGAGATAGTATTATGAAAGTCTACAAGTCCTTTCAAAATAGGCAAATTAGCTAATTTTTCTTAGTTTGCGCTCAATGCTTTTGCTGGCAGTGGCCTGTTCCTACTGGTTCCGTTTGTGCTGGCGATGGTGCTGCTGATGGCACAGCCACGTCAACTCCTCCCGTTGCTATCATAGAGCCTCCTTTGAATCATCTTCCTGAACCTCACCATGAGCCTACCAAAAGAAATACTAATCCAGGTGAGATTGCATTGCTTTGATGTAGCACTTTCTAATAACGAGTCTAGCTTCTAATATAGCTACGGTTTTTGTAGCGCAATTTTCTTCAGTACCAAAGAAGAGTAGATTGAAGATTGGAGAGTCCTCCGCTTTCTTCACATATGTCAAGTCTACTGTCAATGGAAATGGCTCAGTTCATCCAGGTATGGCTGAGAAGCTTCAAGCGGTGGCAAGTGAGGTGATCAACAACGCCAAACAAACACGAGGAGGTAGAGAGACTGAGAAAAACAAAGCTCAAGGAGAGAACTTAGTGAACGGCACGCTTGAGCGGTCACGCACGCTTCCAACACCAATGGAACTTCATGGCAGTAGGAGTTACCAAGAAGTTCCAAATTCTATTGAGCGGTCACGCACGCTTCCACCACCAATGGAACTTCACGGTACTAGGAGTTGTTACCAAGAAGGATCTATGGATGATGCCCGGGTTGCTGCTGCTAAGGATTCATCTCAGTTCCCTGCGCAAAATGCCTATCCTTACTATATGCATGGTGTCATGAACCAAGTTATGATGCAATCAGCAGCCATGATGCCTCAGTATGGTCATCATCAACATCCTCACTGCCCGCCTAATCATCTGAATGGCATGACAGGGTTTCCTTATTACCACCACCACCACCAGATGAACACATCGTTACAGAACGGTCATGTGCCTTTACAGAATGGTCAGATGCCTCCTATGGTTCATCATCATCATTCTTGGCCACAGGTGGGAAACCACCCGTCTCCTAACGAGGTGAGAGTGACTAAGCTTGACAGAAGAGAGGAAGCGTTGCTTAAATTTAGACGTAAGAGGAACCAAAGGTGTTTTGATAAGAAGATTAGGTATGTGAATAGGAAGAAGCTTGCTGAGAGGAGGCCACGTGTTAAGGGTCAGTTTGTTAGGAAGATGAACGGCGTAAATGTTGACTTGAACGGGCAGCCTGAACCTGACTCTGCTGACTATGATGACGAGGAAGAGGAGGATGAAGAAGAAGAGGAGAATCGGGACTCGTCTCCTCAGGATGATGCTCTTGGGACTTGAGAAACATGGGAGAACTGAAAACCTTGTTTGGTTTTATGATGAGAAACTTTGCTTGATGATGATGATCTATTGACACGGAAGGAATGATGCTGCTGCTCATGTTGGCTTAGCAGAGCATTGAAAATCACTATGTAGGTGTGGCTTAGCTCGTTGATAAAACATAAGATGTGTTTGATCTTGTTCACTCACTTTCAGTGAGTTATGTATAAACCTTTCTTCTCCTTCCAGCATTTTCCTTGGATTTTATTTTTCCTTTTGTTCCCTCGTCTGTTTAAACATGTATGACCACTCCATGGAAAGGTATAAAGAGACATGTGTTCCATAACTTTAAAGCATCCCTTTTTGCTCGGATAGACACATGTCTGCACATGCAATCCTGCTATAGACAAAGATACTGTAAGAACAAACAACAGTTACTGTGTTGGTCTTTATGAACCAAATAAGTGAACTACTTGAGAGCATTGCCGTTCTTTTTGGGTTCAAGCTCAGTTGTATATTAAGGACATGCTTTTACAAAGAGTAAGCAGAGACAAATGAAAATGCTTTATTTTCCCAAAGTCAAAAATACTTATGTAACATCTTATTTTTTATCACATTGTTATAATTGCATAATGTATGGAATTTGCATATCCACAAAATCTACTAGACAACAACATCAACATCTCGGGTGACCTTTTTTTATAGCTTTTCCTGAAATAAGAGGAGTTGTAACTCATATCAAAGAACCATAGATCAAATAGTCTCTTTTTGCTTCATATTACACAGCCACAGCTTCTGGCCTCTTGCTGTTCTTGATTCCTTTTATAGCTGCAGATTTTTTTGAAAAAAAATAAGCAAACAGAACTTGAGACTATTGTCCAAAAACTGAGCAAGTATATATAAATTTCCAAAGTGTCTATACCTTCTTCATAGTCTTTAGCGCCAAATACAGCTGATCCAGCTACTAGAGCATTTGCTCCAGCCTCAATAACCTATTACAACTCCCAAAAAAAGATTCATAATCCAGAGATCTCTAGGGAACACAGGAGTATCTATAGTTAAAGATGAGTAGACTTGGAAGAGTTTTCGAGGCTTCACCTTGTATGCATTCTTTGGAGTGACACCACCATCAACTTCAATCCATGGGTTTACTCCCTAAACATACACAAGACAAATTTTTATTAGTAGAGAATGACAGTAAGCTTATACTCAGGAAGTAGAAGAAGTAACTATAACTGATACCTTTTCGACACACATTCTTCTCAAATCCGAGATTTTTTTAACTTGGCTTTCGATAAAGCTCTGTCCGCCAAACCCGGGGTTGACCGACATGATCAAGACCAGATCCACCTCTGGTTCCAGAAACAAATGTTACTCCAGTGAGAATGATTCTACCATTTCTTACTGATGCAAGTGCCTAGAGAGAAAGAAAAAGAACTCACCTTCCAATACATATTCTATAGCACTCAATGGGGTTCCAGGGTTTAGGACAACTCCAGCTTTAGCACCTAAGCTTTTGATCTAACCAGCAACACAAGGTAAGGTTAACTGTGATAGTAATATTCCACCAGAAGCAAAAAAAAAAAAAACTCAAAAGAGAGGAAGCAAGAAAATGTTAGTACTTGATTGACAGTGCGATGCAAATGGATGGTGGATGACTGCTCACAGTGTACACTGACTATGTCTGCACCTGCTTTGATGAAATCTGGTACCCTCAGATCCGGTTCCACTATCATCTGGTTAGAGAGAAATTAAAAAAAAAAAAAGTAACATCAAGAAACAATATATATATAGAGAGAGAGAGAGGATAGAAAGGAGAGAGGTTTACAAGATGAACATCCAAGGGAAGATCAGTAACAGGACGCAAAGCATCAACCACGAGAGGACCAATAGTGATGTTGGGCACAAAACGACCATCCATCACATCAACATGGATCCAGTCACAGCCTGCACACTCTACTGCTTTTACCTGAATAAAAAAAACAAGAAATCAGTGAAACAGGTAACTTTGAAAGGGAAAGAGAGAGAGGGGAGAAGAACCTGCTCGCCTAGTTTGGCGAAATTAGCAGAGAGGATGGAGGGAGAGACGATGATATCACTTTTGGAAAACTTATCAACACGAGCTGTGGCCTTCACAACACCATGACCTCTCCTTCTGCACATACCAAAATGTGACAAGAGGATGTTAATGCAAAGATTGATTCTTTTCAAGTAACAAACTGCAATCAGAAGCTCAACATCTATGCTACTGCAGTAAACTAGTGTTTACTCTCTCAATCATATCCACAAACACATTAGATATACATTCATCTAAACAACCAAATCAAATCAATTCAAGAAAAGATGAATACCTGGAGAAAGAAAAGGAAGAGGGTTGGTAAAGGAGCGACCTTTGAGGCCCAAGAGCGAACCCATTGACCTGGGTTGACGAACAACACAAGGAAGTGGATAATGAGGTCGACATACCCGAGAATCCTTTGATACTATTCTTCTTCTTTTTAACGAGGAGAGAAGATTCAAGCTCTCAGTAGAATCCCAGATAGAGTTGGTAGTGAGAGAGACCACCCGAATCGTTCTATCTTTCTCTTTTTCTCTTCAACAAGTTTTTTTTGCTTCCGGGGAAAGGAAGAAAATCTGGAAGATTATGTTTTTTTGCTGCCACGTGTGATTACGTCTCGTGGGCAACGCCTTCTTCTTCATCTTCTGATCCAATGTAAGCTTATCTCAAATGGTTGGCTCTCTCTTGCTGACTTATTGTCTTTTTTTTTTTGCAAAATTATATCTAGAAGTATATTATTAGTATATTCTTACATTAAAAAAACTCAAATAAATAAGACAGAAGAAATTTTATTAACAAAATTTTTTTTTCTTGAGTTTATTTTTGAATCTATTATTACTCCATTTATTAACTCAAAAGGCTTATTTACACCTTCCATGGCTATATATTTGATCAAGAAGACTAGAAGAGTTTTACTAAGCAATAACACAAATTATAAAGATGGATATAAATCTCATTTTATTCAAAAACTTCCTTCCATTTTATTTAATTAAACACAAGACGATTCATGCTTGTAGTAGTACTAGTTGCACACATACACACACAAATTTACTTCTTGCTTTGTCCACTGCCGTGCAAGTTACCAAAGTACGCTTGAGGGTTACTCTCAAATCCACCTCTTGAGATGTAAGCACCTCCTTTTGAACCTGGTGCTACCATATAACCTCCTCCTCCACCGCCACCGCTACCACCACTGCTCTTTCCTCCTCCACTGCCACCGCTCTTTCCTCCACCGCCGTTGCCACTTTTTCCACTCATTTTCCTGTAAGGTTTCTGTTCAAGAACTTGGGGATTTGAGACTGCTGTATGGGAGTGTGCAGGATTGAACATTGGCAATTTATAGAGATATATAGAGAAGTTTCAAAACGTTGGTCAAAGAAACGATTGGTACCAAGATTTTTGTGATAACTGCATTGTTTAACTGATCGTTCACATCACCTCGTAAAAGTGTATGAACTTGTAGGGAGTATCAAATTACATTTTCAAAGTGGTTTCCATTTATTAAAGGGTTGAATTAATCCAACGGCTCTCCACATTCGCTACAACAAATTCTCTTTCTCTCTCTCTCTCAAAGGCTTGAATTAAACTTCCTTCCGTTCCATTAAGATACTTTTTTTTATAAAAAAAGTTTGTTTGTATTTTTGTGTTTTCTAAAAAAAAATTGTAAGCTTCAAAAAAATTAAATGAATTTATTGAATTATTATTGATTAAAAATTATTAAAAATTGAAAATTACAAAAAATAATATATTTATTATAGTAGTTTAATATGTTTTCTTAATACGTGTGAAAATACTAAAAAGTCTATTTTTTTGGAACGGATCGAGTATTGTGCAACGATAGATGTAATTTTAATGGGTTTAATTTGATACTCTAAAACATCCCAAATTGTGTCTTGGACTATATATATCACTCGATTTTCTATCCTTTTTACTCCACTTTCGTTTTTTTTTTCCTTTTTCTTTTCAACACTATTTTTTTGCCAGATAACCAGTAAAATTAGTATATCTTGCTTAGTATATCTTCCTTCAGAGTTTAGAATACAAGCGCTACCACGTGTACACAAAACAAAGAAAAGCGCTCCCAGAGTATAGCATAAACATGTTTTAATTTTTAACTTTTAACTAGAGCTTGATCCGTGCATCGGCTCGAGTATTCGTTTTAATAGAATAGAAAATTTTAATTTTTCACACCGAAAAAATGTAATAGTTGCACAAACACGCTCCCAGAGTATAGCACAAACATGTTTTAACTTTTAACTAGAGCTTTACCAGTGCATCGACACGAGTGTTCGTTTTAATAGAATAGAAAATTTTAATTTTTCACAACGAAAAAATGTAATAGTTGCACAAACATGTGTATGTATGGATGTTTGTTCGATTAATGATATATAATATCGATGGTTTTTAATTATCTATAATTTGTTGATTGCTCATATTGCGGTTGGATATAAAACCAATCAAGATTATATGTTATATAAATATTTGTTTATTTGTTGCATCCCAATAATTCAAATATACGTGTGAATTATATTAATCATTAAATTTTTTAACATATATTAGAAAAATAAATTTATATGTTTGAACAAAAACATTTATAGTTTCCATTTTGTATGTGAAAATAATAATATATATGAATATGTAATAATTAAAAAATTTATTAACATTTTTAATAATCTTTTAAATTTATAGTTAATATATTTTAGAGAATAATCGCAAGTTTGGTAAGTTTAATTAGAGAATAATCTAACAAAATAAATGATTTTTGGTTAATTGATTAAGTTTTGTAATTTGTAATTATTGAGAATGAGAGAAGAATCTTAAAAAATGTTATTAATTAAGTTTTGATAGAGAAGAATCTTAAAAAAATAAATAATTAATTAATAGTTATTAACTCAATGGCAAAAGTTGTAATTATTGATATGAGAGAAATGTTATTTCTGAATGGTACAAAATAAATAATTAATTAATAGTTATTAACTCAATGGCAAAAGTTGTAATTATTGAAATGAGAGAAATGTTATTTCTGAATGGTACAAAATAATTAATTAATTAATAGTTATTAATTTAGTGGTAAAGCCTAAAGGTTGCAATTATTAAAATAAAAGAAGGGTTATTTCTAAAAATTACTTTAGTTTGAGTAGAATAGCTAGATACATGAATATATAACATTTAAATTTTGTAGTCGTATTTTGAATATTTTTATAAATATTTCTTAGATAATAATCTGGTTATAGAATAATCTAACAAAAGAAATGATTTTGGTTAGTTAATTAAGTTCAGTAAGTTTGGATAGAGAAAAATATAACAAAATAATTAATTAATAATTATTAATTCAGTGGAAAATTATAATTATTAGGATGAAAAGGGTGATTTTTAAAAGTATTTCAGTTTTAATATAATAGATAATTGGAACATGAATAGTAATAAAATTATGCACTCAGTTTTATATTCTTGGTTCATTAATATATGTAAAACGCATTATGGAGAAATCAAATGACTAAACCGAGTTATGCTTGGTTTGAGAGAATTTAAATGAGTAAACCCGAGTTATGTTTGGTTTTGGTTTCAGAAATCAGATGATTACTTGATATGGTAATTAAATTGGGGTGGTTATGACAAGTTGTTAAATAACGTGAAGGCATGTTAATGATGTATTAAGGAAGTAGTTTTATTGTCAATGGAAAACAAGAAAGATAAAAAAAAAAGTGAAAATGTTGTTACTGATCTTACTCAAATTATTCTAAAGAGTTAATTACAAATTATTCTAAAGAGTTAATTACTCTCTCAAATAAGAAGTTCAGTTGTAGTACTTAGGGATCGAATTTACAAGTAGCTAGGAAACCTAATAAATCTAATCAGAGTAATTAAGCTAGGTTGATTATGATTAAATGTAAATAGCAGGTTTGTGAGTAAGACAGTTGCTCGATTGATTTGATTAGGTTTTTGGTACTTAGATGAAATAGCTAGACTTAGGGTTTCTATTTAGGTAATCAATATTATAATCTTACAGATGCGTAATAAGTTGTACGCATGATATTACAGAGCTCAACACTTATAAACAAACCGACCGGCTCTCGCTTTCTAGGTTTGTCCATTGACCAGATATAAATGTCTATAGATGATTCTATAGGAATATCGATCGATACACTTGTTGTACCGTCGATCGATTAATCGATTGGAATATCGATCGACCTGTTTTGTCAAGCTTTACGTGCGGGTTGAATTGTGCTTACTAGGCTTCCTATATGAGCTCTCGCCTTACTCTAGCAATCCTAGCTCAATTAGGATGAATTCAGGGTGAGATGCAAGTGATGACTTGAGTGTACAACTTCTAGATCAAGTTCTAGGTAGCTAAACTAGAAACATGCTTTAATGACAATCCTAATGATGAATATCACAACTTAACAATCTATAGTTAGGGGTAATCTCTCATAACATATTTAAACCCTAAACCTAACCAAAGAACTACTTAGACATAGCTAAGCAATTCATAACAACAATTAGGTATAAAAACTGCATAAATAAATAGATAGATATCAATGGAGTTTCAATCACAAATATCTTTAGATCTTCTCTCCAATCTACTAAAAATCGTATAAAGCCTTTGCTGTGAAAATAAGAAAACGAGAAAGCACACTTTGCCTCTAACATGTTGGCAAACTATATATAATTAGGTTAAAACTCGTCAGGAGTAATCTTGTAAATTGGTGAAGTCTTGGGCTTTATGTCGGCTGTAACCAAACGGGCTTCTGCAAGCTTCGCCGTCGATCGATATCACATGATGTGCATCAATCATTATTTCTTCTAAATGTCGACCGCTGGTCTTGTTCGATGGTTAGCTCGGATGGTTCCTCCAAATATTTCTAAAATACTCCAAAATCATCACTTTCTACCAAATCATTTATGATTTTATGAATATAGTAAATAGACTCTAAAATATAATAATTAGTTATTAAAACAATTATAAACCATAGGTAAAAATGGATAAAATTCATGACCTACAGTTACCGTAGCAAAATACAAATAAAATTGAATGTGTTTTTTCTCTTTTTTTTTTAAAGTAAATGGAATAAAAGTTAAAATATTAATTTCCACTTGATTGGTATAATTTTAGTGGAACTTGGAATAAATAAAAAACTTAATTTACTCTAAAAGGGCAGTACAGTTACACTCTTAGTGATACTGGCAGAGGCTACCGACGCCTCAAGAGACACATGGTACTAATGGGTCGTGGTCATGCTAATTGCACTGTAAATTTGTGCCTCTTTGTAAGATCATAGGGGCATTTTACAATTCGTTTATTATATTTCGTTAAATCATTGAGGGATAAGTTGGGTCAAAAGGCCATCTACGTCACTGAATTATTTTGTCCAAACAACTGTGAAAACGTTATCGCCTTTTTCCTTTTTCGAGTTAAGATATCTACTCGTGTTTTTTTATGGTTAAAGTGTTTTCATTCAAATTTAGTATTGAAACAAAGCCATAAGGTGGTGGTGGTGCAGTCAAATATAAACCATATCTGGAAGCAAGTCATCAACAGAATAATATTTCACAACCAGTAGTTGATCACGCCTAATGTTATCTTCATCCTCATTTAAGAGAACTCAAGTGAATCGTCTGGAGTCGCCGCAATAAGCGTCAGTTCAGAAAATAATGTCCCCTTTGGATCTGATGAACTCTGTTTCATTTCTAATCTCAACTTCTTATAGCTTCCATGTTTTTTTATTCTTTTTGCCGTGAGGGCCTATTTTATTTACGTTTACTTATTGTATTCACCTAAAATTTCATTCACGGTGATTAACGTTTTGGCACATAAATACTTTGGTAGTACTTTATATTATAGTATAAACATGACTATTAAGATTTGATTCTGTTTTTGAACCACATATATACACTTGGAATGTCTTTTTTGTTGTCGTTCTTGGAACGTATTTTTTCCTTTTTGAGTTTTTTCTTCGGTAGAATTTATTTTATAATTATTTTGAAAATAGTATTTATTCTATAATATATTGGAAAGAAAAAAGATGTTGTGGTCCGTTCTTATCCAGCGAAAGATACCACCACCTTCATGCCATGGAAAGAGGAGCATGGAAAAAGAGAGAACGATTGATGATGATTATAAAGGACTTTACCTTTTTCTTTTTACATGATTATACTGCATCTTGTGTTTATCCCCGTGCTTTGCACAGAGTAGTTTTGCATGCATTTAAAATATTTTATTTAATAAATATTGAATGTTCTGTTTTTTTTTTATCAGAACTAAAAAGAAACTCAGATTTTTTGGAGCTGGATAAACTGAACAGCTAAAGTCAAAACACTTAAGAGCATCTGCAATGAGAATCATTAAGGAAGAGTCTTTAAGAGGGAGTCTTTAGAGAAAACATAATTAAATAATAAGTAGACCACACCAAAGACTAATGATTCAATCATTAAAATCTCTAAATAAAGACTCTTTTTTAGTGAATTCTTGCACTATTTGCGGGTCTCCACGACATGTGGCGATCCACAATTGGTTGATAATTTTTTTTTAGAAAAAGAAAAAAAAATAATATTTCAAAAAATCAAAATATACTTTTTCTAAGGACTCCTCTTTGGGTAACACCATTACGAATGCTCTAAGGGCATCTCCATATCTACTCCATTTTTTCCTCTAAAATGGAGTAAAAGTGAATATGAAGTAAGGAATGCTCCAACTCAACTTCATATCTCACTCTATAATGAAATTTACTCTATAAATGTAGTAATCTATTTTTTGTTTGTTCATCACTCTATTATGGAGTGAAAAATGAAGTAGGGTTGAAGCAATTTTATTCCATTTTTACTTTTACTCCATTTTGGAGGAAAAAATGGAGTTATACATTAGAGATGCTCTAACAACTCAAATGGGGTGTTTAAAATTTTATTTTTTTTATTTTTTTCTGATTAAAAAAAATTAAAAATGGACCAATCGCAGACCGTCACGTATCAATGGAGCCCGCGAACAATGCAAGCAGCAGTGCTTAAATAGAATGCGGAAGAGCTGGTGCTTAAAATTTTATAGATCTCACCCTGAAATCCACCCATTATTATATTATTTTTTGTTAAGCACTCCTCCCATAAGCATTTAGGTTAAAGATGCTCTTAGTAGTTTCATATTCAAACTTAATAGAATTATTATGATTTTTTTCAGAAATACATGTTTCCCAACAATTTTTTTATCAGTTTTATCGAAATAGAACTGAACATCAACACATCAAAATATGATAAAATATTGAATGATATTTTAGTTCTATTTGTACCTGTGTTTTAAATAAGTCTTCTTTAAAATAAAAATCTGTTTACTTTTAATACACTGAAATTTAAAGTGACTCTAAAATAAAATATGAAAACATTAAACTTTTATTGAAAGTATAACTATACTGAAGTATATTAAACTTTTATTGAAAATAATCGGCTAGGTATAAACTGTATGGATTTGTTAGCTACACTCAAAACACACAAAGAAATATGAAGAATAAACGATGGAAAGAAAAAAAGGAAGAAAAAAATAAATTAGTTGCTTGAAAATTACATAAGAAATAGAAATTGTTAAAACTCGTTACATGATGGAACTGAGAAATTATGGTTAACACGATTTTCTTTTTGAAATATCAACGTGTTGTTGGTGATATGAGAAAATTTAGGGCATTAGGCATTTATAGTTTCTGAAAAATGATAATCATAGAAAGATATTTTTTTCATTGACATTGTTATATTTGTTAAACATATGACAAAAAAATGACAAAAAAAAAGGTTATATTTGTTAAACATATGTGCATGTGCCAGAACTTGGTTGGTTACTTGATTTGTGTGTTTTCGATATGTAAAAGATGAAAACTGTTTAATGGTGAAAAAATTACGGGATAAAATTCTGATAAAAATTAGGTATCTAGGTAGTTGGAGATTTTTGCAAAAAAAAATGGAGACCGAAGAAAAGAAAGTTTCAATTTTTTTTTTGTCTTTTTTTTCTATAAGTTTTGAGAAAAATTAGGAAGTGAGTAGTTAATAATATTTAGACTACTGAAAAAATCCAATTGTCTTTTTAATATTCTTAAGATTTTCCACTTATCAATTGGTTTTTAATTTTTTCTAAAAGTTTTTTAGATGGCACAATCTGATTCGCGAGACGAATTGTGCTTTATTATATAAGGGATGCACGGACTAGTTTTTCATGCATTTAAATTATTTTATTTAATAAATATTGAATGTTCTGTTTTCTTTTCTTTTTATCAAAACTAAAAAGAAATAGTCACATTTTTTGGAGCTGGATAAACTGAACATCTAAAATTAGTAGTTTCACGTTCAAAATTAATAGAATTATTATGATTTATCAGAAAATACATGTTTTCCAGCAATTTTTTTATCAGTTTTATCGAAAAAGAACTGAATACCAACACATCAAAATATGATAAAATATTGAATGATTCGTTTAGTTCTATTTGTAATTGTGTTTTAAATAAGTCTTCTTTAAAATAAAAATCTGTTCATTTTTAATAAACTAAAATTTAAAGTGACTCTAAAATAAAATATGAAAACATTAAACTTTTATCGAAAGTATATTTGTACTAAAGTATATTAAAAATTTACTGAAAATAATCTAAATAAAGGCTAGGTATAAACTTTATGGATTTTTTAGCTACACTCAAAACACACAAAGAAATATGAAGAATAAACGATGAAAATGGAAAAAGGAGGAAAATAATAAATTAGTTGTTTGAAAATTACATAAGAGATAGAAATTGTTAAAACTCATTACATGATGGAATTGGGGCTTGTTGTTCGTGATATGAGAAAATTACACGATTTTCTTTTTGAAATATCAACGTGTTGTTGGTGATATGAGAAAATTAGGGCGTTAGACATTTACAGTTTCTGAAAATATGATAATCGTCGAAAGATATTTTTTTATTAACATTGTTCTTTTTTGTTAAATATGGATATGTGTCACAACTTGGTTGGTTATTTGATTTGTGTGTTTTCAATAAATAAAAGATGAAAACTTTTTAATGGTGAAAAAATTACGGGATAAAAGTTCTGATAAAAATCAGGTATCTATGTAGTTGGAGATTTTTTGCGAAAAAAAATGGAGACAGAAGAAAAGAAAGTTTCAATCGTTTTTTTTTTGTCTTTTTGTTTTTTGTTTTCTATAAATTTCGAGAAAATTAGGAAGCGAATAGTTAATATTTAGACTACTGAAAAATTCAATTGTTTTGAATGTGTTTTTTAAGATTTTTCCATTTGTCAATTGTTTTTTAATTTTTTCTAAAACTTTTCGAGATATTACTATTTAATTTGCCAAATGACTTGCGCTTAAGTATATAAGGGATTATGAGTTATAATATGATAAATAAAACAAACAAACTTTATTATATTTACCATTGTAAAACATCATTGCCCACCCAAATCAATTACCAATTGATCCGTGAGGTTACATGCATGCATGGTTCTCAATGGCAGAGAAACCCTTATTCGAATATTATTTTTTTACTTCTTGCGGAAACTTAAGATTAAACCCTTATTTGACATGATATAACCCCTAAACTCGGGATTACTAACCCTGAAGGCTTGGACGTATACTAAACGATGCAAATAATACACACGTACATATAACTTCTCGTTGGCAAGTTTCAAATAGTTTGAAACCTGTCTGTTTGGTAATGAAGACTCTCATATGAGGGAATCAGACTCCGTGTCATATACGAAATCCGCATGGTCAAGAAGATAATTTGACCAACCCTCGAAATTTTCAATCATATTGTCTTGATCATCAACGCTAGTTGATGAGACTTCTTGAGACACATCAGACATAAGAAGATCATGACCATACTCGACATTCATATCGTTCTCCTCGTTGTGGTCATCTCTCCCAAGCTTTTCAAGAAAATGTGAGAAATCGTAATCCATACCGAGATCAGAAGTAGCGTTGATCTCATGCTCACTGTACAACGGTGATTGGGAGAAGGGATCGAACTCGGCGAGAGTATTTGTCAGGAACGCGTTGGAACTATCCTCTTCATTGCCAATCTGCTCAGAGAAGCCATTAGAATGGCTTGCATATGGTAATGTAGTAGCGCTCAAGCTACCTTCCATGGAAGCCGACAATATTTCTTTTACAGAAGTGACCTTAGCCGCAACTTTATTCAAAAGCCTTGATGTAGAACTCGACTTCTTGAAACGTTTTTTGTGACTCAAGGCACCGCCTTGAACTGGTGTCCCATCTTTGTTGGTAAGACGAGACAGGGAAGGCATTGAGCTCGACCGGGAGTATTGCTTGTCGGAACTAGGCGCAGCAAGGGAATGCAAATTCTCTGGAGGCGTGTTGACAGTATGGTTGGAATTAGAAGCCAGTGGCTTGTGAGTCACGGGATCAATACACTGTTCGATCAAACGTTTTTTAAGATGAGTGTTCCAGTAATTCTTGACCTCATTGTCTGTTCTTCTAGGTAAATGTCTCGCTATGTCCGACCACCTAAAGACAAGAAGGGAGATTGAGATCATATCAAAGACGGTATTAATATGATTCCTTTGTGGAGCTTTTCGCGGAAGGGACTATATTAACTAATAATGATCGTATCTTTAAAGTAATATGTGAAACTTTTTCATGCATTTCATTATTAATTGGAGGATCCATGCATACACATACACATTTAAGCATATAAACGTACTTGTTACCACGAGAAGCATGAAGCATGATAATAATCTGTTCCTCCTCTGAGCTAAACTCGCCTCTTTTGACATCAGGTTTTAGGTAGTTAGTCCAACGCAGTCTACAACTCTTTCCACACCTTTTAAACCCTAATTACATACCATAATCTTAATTAATTAGAATTTTATACAAGTACGATTACTAAATAAGCATGTGTATGTTTTCATAGATATTTAACCAGCTTTTTGGGGAATGTCGCGCCAGCCTCCTTCTCCATGTTCGTGGATGTAAGAGATGAGTTTCTTATCTTCTTCGGTGGTCCATGCCCCTTTCTTCAGCCCTTCTCCGACACAACACGGTTTTCTTGACATTTTTAGTCGCTATATATGCACACTAGTAGGCAAAGTTTCATATATATATAACCCTCAAAAACACCCAAGAATGCAAATAATATAGAGAGAGATATACTTAAAGAAAGAAAATTTTCTAATCAGATAAGAAAGAAATAGATCTTTTGATGAGAACTCTGATGCATCTGAATATGAGACTTATCGAAAAACACTCTTGGGTCTTACCCACATAGCTGCAAGGTGTTTTCATGTTTTTTTCACTTAGACTCCAAATTTTGCTTTTTTATATATTCATGCAATGTTATAATACCTAAAACATAATATATAATCTTATGATTTAGAGCTAAGAGGCGTAAATTGTTTGATGCATGGTGGTGAGCTTATGAGCTATATATACTCACTATATATATGCATAATGTTAACAGATATTTTGGTGGATAAATTATTGAACAATATATAGATTAATTGTTAAAGCCAGCTTGTAGTTATTGTATATTTTAAAAGAAAAAGGCTTGCAAAGTAAAGAAAATTAAAATTATTGTTGATCATTGAGAAATGAAAGGATATTGTAACATCACGATTATTTTCGAGGTAGGTCCTCTATTTGTTTGCCACTTTTGTTGGTTTACATTTTTGCTAAAGCTGCCACTTTTGTTGTTATATTATTGTTCGTTGCTTACCATCTCTCACATTATCACCTATATATTTCTGAACAATCTCTCTCATATTCTCGTTTCCTTTTTTCTGTATTTTTCTTTTGATTAAAATGGAGTATCCTGAATTTAAGGAAGAGTCTAGACTAAATTTTAATTAGGGATGGCGAAAGAAATCGAATCTGAAAATACGAACAGATTCAATCCGAAAAAAGTAAATCTAACCGGAGTGAAATCGATATAATATCCAAATGGATTTTGTTCTAAAGTATTTCAGGTTTTGAGTTTTACCCGAACCGAATCCGAATCCAACTGATATCTAAAAATCCAATCTTTTCAAAAACTCAAGATCAAAACATCGTACCAAACACAAACTCAGACCTCAATAAGTACTCTAATAATTATTTATTACATGAAAATTAACTCCAATATTTAGTCTAATGTATATTTTTGATAATTATTCAAATACTAAATTTTTTATGTTTTGACCATTGTATTTAAAGTTTGATTGTAATTAAGTTTTATTTTCAAAAGTTTTAAAACTATATTATTTTTAAAATTTAAATGATGTTTCTAACGTTTATAGAATTGTTATTTGTTAGTTTTTACTTGTTTATGTTTATCTCTTCTTAGCAACCACTTCTTAATTATGCCATGAAGCCTTTGTTAATGCAAATTGTTTTATTTTTTCAAGTTTGTGAACTTAAATATGAACTTTTGAGTCACAAATAAGTATTTGGATAACTGAATCCTGAATTAGAACAAAACCCGAATTTAAAACGGGTTCAACCAGGTTCCAATGTGTTACTGTATCCGAACCAACCCCGAGTAAACCTGAACCGACATAGAACCAAACTTTTATAATATCTGAATGACACCAAATTTGTGCTCTAAAAAACCGAACCCAAATTGACCCCAAACCAAAACTGATTGAACACCCGAACACCTATATCTACTAATTTCTAAGAAAAGGTGCAGCCCACAAACGGACTACCTCTTCAGATATTCAAATAAAATCCAAATCATAGTTCTCTAACCGCATAGCCATATAGATTTAGTTTCATAAGGTTTTGAACCCCGGTCTCCCCAAAGTTCTACTATGTTTTATGTATATTAAACAAATTGATTAACTTGTTACCTACTTGATTTTGTTTTGTTTTGGTATTGAAAAAATGGTGCTCTTTATGTGTCGTGGTGGTTCTCAAAGTAAATTTCACCAGTTTGGAACTCACTTTGATGATCGTTTTCTAGGGCTTACGACTAAATTAAGGCCACTAGAGAGTTTCTTAACATATTTAACATCTCTTTATTATTAAAAGAGAAACACTTTTAAAATTAACCTTTGTTTAGTAATTTATTTACAAATATACCATTTTGGCTTAGGTGTCATCACCACATGCTTCTTTAGCCTTCAATTTTAATAGATCAATACTTACTAGACAAATTACAATATATGTCATTGGTACTTATATAATATGTATATTGTTATTAATAAAATGACTACATATATGCCATTACATTTAATATTTTTACACCAGTACTAATAAAAACGTGTTTCTTCTTCATTTGACATCAAATGTAGTAAAAAGAATATTCTTTGTTTAGAATACTCTCTTCTAATTTTGTTCTAATACGTTTTTACAGTAGACTTCAAACACACATGTAAATAATACTTTATGTTCCGAAAATGGGCACCACAAACATCAAGACCCTTTTTAGTGTCAATTATGAGTCCTGCATTTCAATGGCGATTATGCCAAAAATATTTTCATGCATCAGAGAATTTTATGCAAAAAAAAAAAAAAAATTATAAGAACATACACAAATTATTATTAATAGAAACACATACACATTATTTTTTTACTGAATCACATACACAATATATGTTTAAAGTTTCAACTTAACCCAAACTACGTTTTCATCTAAGTTCCAAGCTTAGGTTTTTCAGTTGCCATGTTTTGACTGATCGTATAATCTCTATAAACATATTACATATATATATATATTATTTATTATTTTATGTATAGGTTGCAGGTCGAGATAATCATTTAAGTAAAAAAAACACACACAATTATTTTATATAAATTATGTAGTACTTACACAAATTTGTTTTGTAATTACACAGTTACAAAAAAAAATATTTCTTATTCCATGTGAATATAACTTAAACATATGTAAATTTTTAATTAAAAACTTTGATATATATTTCACTCTGCACAGGGTGCTCTTGCACGGGTTATCACCTAGTTTGATAATATTTGATCACTAAAAATATAACACGTGATGAATTTTTTGTGTGAATTGACAACAACTTATGAAAAAAGCAGGTGTAGAAAGAATCTTTCATTAATTTGTCTTGGTCTCCAGGAGCTTCTCTACCTTCTTCTCTCTTTTTTTTTTTTTTTACAAATCTCTACCTTCTTCTCTCTTTTCTTTATTACTAGGTCTTTCCTCCTAAGTTTTGACAAAGTATATTACTACCAACGTAACATTTTGACCATCTGCGTGACTTATAAAAAAGTCCACAACGATATCTGATATACCGTATTATGATGCTTATCACACGAATTTAGAGGTTTACTGTACGTATATAATGTAAAGTTTCTTCTGTCATCGGCTGTGTTTTGGACACGTTGTTTCATCATCCCACCATCTTGGCATTGGAGGAATTTCAGAACGATATATAGTAATCACATCATATACTTAGAAAACCACCCTAGCAGGCCAAGACGTGTTTTTATAGATTCCCCGAGTTATAATTCACTATTCAAATAAAAGCCGACACCAGTCACGCATTGGATTTGGGAAAGCAAGCTCCACAACGACAAGTTACTAAAGACCATAGTATTTGGGAAAATACAGATGCACACCGACGTAGATTGTTTGTAATTATGTCGTGATCCATTGGTCAGTGAACTAATTATATTGAAACAATAAAACGAAAATGTCTTTATCTTTAGCCATTCGTTTGGGACCAGGTTGCTGAAGCCCAAACGTGGGAAACAGCCACTCACTCCCAAAAATAAAATCCACCGAAGAAGCTTTAAAAAAAAAAGATTTTTCCTTTTTTAACATGTAAAAATAAATATTTTATTCATAAATAAGAAAATAATACATTCCTACTTTCACTTCGAAAGGGATACCACAACGGGGATCACTGATTTCAGTTGTGCTGTCAGTTGCCATCTCAATTATTTTTTTGCTTTCAATAGTTAATACTACTATATAACATTTGGCGATAATAAGTATACAAAAATTAGTATCATAAATAAATATTCAAACGGAATGTTTTTTTTTGTAAAATAACAGAATGTATATATGTTTCTTTAAATATGATCAAATACATCAGTTCGCGTTCACAATTACGAATGAAAGTCCTTCTCAATTATGGTAATATAATTAATGATGTGATGTATTTTTAAGATAATATAATTAATAAAATTGTTAAACTGACTGAAATATGGAAAGACAATTAATGTAATTATATTAATAAAATTATTAAAAGAATACTATATTTTTTATTATATTATTATCTATGTTTCCAAATAATTCTCATTTATACTGCTATGCATGTTTTCAAACAGTACTAAAAGATACTTCAATTTTAATAACACATACTAAAGATTGACCGTTCATCCGCACGGGTATTGGTTCTTACATTTTTATATATTTATATTTGTTTTTAATGATGAGTGTTATATATTTTATATGAGTCTTAATAACACTAATTGTATTTAAAAGAAATAGAACGAATCGGATGATATGGTTATTTTTGGTACAAATATCAGAATCCGTTTCAATACATTTGTTATTTAGATATTTTTAGGTTTTTATACATAAGAACCGAACTCAATCAGATCCTGAAGGATCCAACTCAAAATCCACACATAAATTTATAATATTCGAACGAGCCTAATTTTAAAACAAAGAAAACGATACCCGAGAAGAACAAATTATACCTAAATTGATAGTCAATGTCCATGCCTAACTAATTTTATAAACTAATAAAAATGACTACTTCTATGTGTTTGACTAAATTAAGTGAAATAGAAAGAGTCTTTTATTTAGGAAAATAATTATATGAAGTGAAAACTTAAGTGACAATAAATATAATACATTTTTATTATTTTGATTTAAGTTATTATTTTATTCACAAAACATGTTTTTGAATTATGTTTTAGGCTACGTAATTTTCCACCGATTGAAACTAAAATAAAAAAAAATTAATAAAAAAATAAACCGAACATTTAACCATATGGAAAACCCAATATCTTACATTTTTATTTTATAATTGACACAAATTTAATGTTGATTAACTAATAAACAAAAGTATGCACTATTATTACTATAGTAATATAATTAGTGATGTGGTGTATTGTTAAGGTAATAAAATTAATGAAATTGTTAAATTGAGTGAAATATAGAAAGATAATTAATGTAATTATGTTAATGAAATTAGTAAAAGGACATCATACTTTTTTTTTATACTGCTACTTATGTTTCTAAACAATTATTATTTGTATTGATATCCATGTTTCAAAACAGTACAAAAAGGTACTTCAGTTTTAATAGATTAGATTAGAACTTGATCTGCTTCCCCGTGCAGTGTTTGATTTTTGTATTCAACGTAAACTCATAAACCGCTAGTTTTGTAAAACAAATTTCATGTATATTTTTTATGTTTTGTAATTGACATATAGAGTAAAATATATTATATTATAATATAGATGTTTGATAATAATTTTTTATTTGTACATAATATTATATTAAAAAATTTATAACTTGATGTAGTTTGATGTAATTGTACTATTTATATATTAACCTATTGTTTTATTATTAATTTATTTTAAAATGAAACAACATACTTATAATTTTAGTTTTTTTTTGCATTAGTTTTTTTATAAATTATTATTAATTTTATGATATTTTTTTCTTTAAAATTGATCGCTCAAAATTTTTACATTTGACTAAATTAAATAAGGTAATACTAAAAAAAGGTAACACTATATTTAATTTTTTTAATATAATATATACTATATATTTCAAGTTTTGTTATTTCCCTATAATATATTCGATTTAGTTAATATTCGTACAATATTAATAAACGTCGATATATGAATATTGAGTTGGTTAGATAAGCTTTAGAATTATAATTAATTAATTAAAATTTATTTTAAATGTAGTGGCATAATCTGTAAATAAAAAGAAATATAAAAAAGAAGTGTTTAATTTATTGTAAATGTAATGACTGAATGTGTAAATAAAAAGAAGTATTTTTTTATAATGCTATCCATTTCTTTAAAACAATTCTTATTTATAATGGTATGTATGTTTCTAAACAATACCAAAAGATACTTATTCGATTAACTTTTAGCAGGGTAAATATAGCTTTTGATAGCCTAAACAGATAAAATCGTGTTTTTAGTGAAAAGGGAATTAAGAAAAAAAGCAAATTTACATATTGTCATCAAGTACTTTACCACTAAATCATTACCACTTGATTTATTGGTTATTTTAAAGAAGACAATGTTTCAGTCACACAAGAACACGTTTACCCCTGTTGGTTTATTAATCAAATTGCAATAATATATATACATAATGAGTGAATTTGGCTTGGCTAAAGAAAATCAATGAAACGAAATGTGTGTCATGTGGTTACACCTTCAAGGTTTCCTTTTGAGATGGAAACAAAAAATGAAAAAACAATGAAATGATGGAAGGTGGGGGCTGTCTATGATAAAAGTCATGTGGTTTTGCATTTGTCATTCTTAAATAAATATAGACATTATCGTACATAAATTTATATTTTACCTTATGCTATTAAGAAAAGTTGTGCTTTTAAAATCTTCAATTTATATAATCTGCAGGTTTTGGTTCACTAGAAAACAAGATGATAATCGACTTTGATTGATCGAACAGACGAGGATGGTCTAGATATGATTCTCTCGAAGCAAAACAAATAATTCAAGAACGAAGATGTCAGATGATTGTGTTTAGATGATTGTGTCTAGGGGAATATAAGCTTCGAATGGTATCTCAAGAAAACGCAGATCAAACCAAAAACGCAGATCAAACATAACAAATGCAGATCATGCAGATTATGCAGAATAAATGCAGATCTAACTGATTAGCTAATTTATCGAATTAGTGTATTAAACCAAATGTTAAAAATAATTTTGTAAATTAAATATCTAAAACAAAAAAAATACAAATTCTTATCAATATTTTTATTAGTTTAATAAATACAAAAAAGTTAAACATTATATAAAAGGTAAACACAATTACAACAAAAAAAAAGTAAAACAAATTTTTTTTTATCATTTTAATAAATATATTAAAACTTAAAAATTATATAAAATTCATTAAAATGACAAAGAGTATTTCATTTCCCTTTAATTAGTTTATCGTCCAAATTAAAATCCAATTAAAATCCAAAGACGTTAATTAGAAACCGAACCCGAACCGAAAAAACTGACTTGTACCAAGTCCAAAATGTAAAAAAAATACATGAATGGGTTTTGTAGGGGGTTATAAAATATATCCGAACCGAAAATGTTATTAACTGAACCCAAACAGGTGAAAAGTCTGAAAACATATCTACAAAACCAATATGAATGTCCAAATTATTATATAAACGATTATTATTATTATTTTAACTAAAAAGAAACATTTTATAAAAAAAATATTTTAAATATATAAAATCCATTCATGTGTTATATGTTAACAAAAAACGTTATAATATATATGAAAGAACAATATATATATATATAGTACAATATATTTTATTCTATATAAATATAAATTTATTTTAAAATAACTTTTTGATTTATAAATATATTAAATTAAAATATAAATTGATAAATATTAAACTATAATTTTGAGGAATTTTTGGTTGAATTAAAACTGAATGAAATAAGTTAAATACATAAAACTATTAATAAGAAATAAATAGGAAGAAAAATAACAAACTTACATGTATTGGTGATCTGCATATTACCCAACACATTTTTCTTAGTTTTGCAGATTAAATATTTTACTGAACAACATTAATCTGCAATTCTGCATGCAGATTTTTAAATATTTTATAATTTTTATTTGTTCTCCAATTAAAATGATGAATGAGAAAAAAATGCAGATGGATCTGCATAATTAGTAAACTGCATTAATACTGCACTTTATCTGCATCCACATCCACAGTCATAATGTGGTTTTGCTGTGATTTATAAATACTGTTACAAAAAAAAAATGTGAGATGACCGTTGCTTTAAGCCTTTAATAATCATCTGTACGGATTTTCTCTCAGATATACTTTTTATTTGTTTGTGTAATCTTCTCACGAAATGGAGTCCTGAACAAATAATATCAAATATATAATATATAACGTCTAATATATAATGTACAATTCTAATTGGTACAAAAAAATTTAGAAAACCATTAGAAAAAATATTAATAGTGTTTCTTGACTGTTTTCTAAAATAAAACAAACTAGAGCTTGATCCGCGCGGATGTTTATTTTTATTTTTATAAATATTTATTTGTATAAACGATAATCTATATTTTAAAATTTGTCCGTTTAAATAATTGTCTAGTATGACCTTTCTAAACATGTTTATCTTATAAACCATCAATTGTATCAGTAATATTTTTTGAATATGATCTGTATATCCTTACAAATGTATTTTTTATGGTTCAAATGTACTTTTATTTTTAAAAATATATGGTGCTATATATTTTCTACTTCCAGCATTCATCATACTAAATTTACATTGGACTATTATTTATATGAAAATATATGTAACATAATATATTTATATATTGATCTATATATTATATAAATCGTTATTTTTATGTGATTTTTATTTTAGTTATTACTTATATATAATAAAAATATAATTATATAGCTTTTAAAACAATATTGTTCATTGACTATTTAAAGCTAGATAGATAATTAAAAAGAAAATAATCTAAAAGGTAAGTTAATTAATATGTATTTAATTATGATATATATATATAATTAATTATTTCCAAACACACACACATATATATATATATAATAAAATAGGAAAAGACAAATAATACTAAAAGTTAGATTTATGAATTATTGTTTCCATGATTTTTTTAGTTAGAATTTGATTTTGGAATTTGCATTAATTAAAGATGAAATGACAATCATAAAAAATAGGTTAATTAATAACTTCAGTGGCATGCTATTGTAAATAACTTGCAAAACTAAGGGGTAGTTTAAAGAGGCTCTTTGAATAGAGATTAGATAAAGTAAAACTTGAGCGGTGTAAATTAGTATAGTAATTTAGAGAAAAAGATACGATTTAGCCTTTAGGTGAAGTCTATAGAACCGGGCCTGTTAGTACTAGTGTTATTTTTGTTTTGCGTATGTACAACTACATACGTAATGATCCAGTGACTGAGTGGGCCAATTTGTATTGACCTCGGGCTAGCCCTATTATCAACGATGGAGTTCTTGATTCTTGCATATGAAGATAAGGATACATTTTAAATAAGTTAAGAGTTCTTGATTAATATTGTGTGATGATAATTGATACCCACTTATATGGTTAAGTTTACATCTTTGGTATTTCACTATTTTGTTTCATTCACGGCTAACTTTCGTGATTTCCCATTTCGTGGGACATGATGGTTTTGTTGAGCTTTTAGCGTTTAGTTTTAGATTTTAATGTTTCCTATATGGTTTGAGTTTCAACATCTAATAATTTATGATTATTACATAGAAATGGTCAAAACAACAGAAACACTATTTTGAAAATCATCTAATAACTATAGATATTAGATGCATAAGTATTATGTAGGTCTAAAGTGGAGTTTTTCGCTATCATTTTACTAAGTTCATTAGTGGATGAAGGGTTCATATCATTTTTATCTGAAAGGAAAAACAAAATCTCGTTTGTTCTTGCCGAGCTTATATGATTAATAGATTAGGAAGAAACATGAACTAACATTTGGTTTGTAAGTGGAAATAAACTGGTGAACAATTAACATCTAATTATGACACGTGCGTATACGTATCCATGTAAAACCCGCAATTAGTTGTGAACGTAATATTTTAAGATATACGCAGCCCAAAGTAGAAAAATACAAAATTTTAATGTAAGTGTTCTTTAAGTTTGGGAACTGGCTATAAAGGGCTTTGGTAAAATTGGCTTGTTTTTCTTGAGGTAAACATGCTTAACAATAAGAAAATGAAAAAAAACTGCTAAATTATGAATATTTTAATATAACTAAATCTATATTTGTAAGCCATTACAGAACTAGCTAAATTTCTAAGGTGGATTAAATTCATAATTAACATATATTATAGAGATCAATAAACTAATTTTGCAATATTTTCCAGTATTTAGAATAGTACAAGTATTTTCTTATATATAAAACTCACATAGGTCATATGACACTCACTCCTCCTAAAAAGCTGGCTTCCCCACTGCGTTTAAGCCTTTCGAATCGAACCATTATTTCATTGAAAAAATTGGAGTGTTACAAAATGTAGCTTGTAATGTAACGATAACAGTTGATATTGACCCCTTTTAATGATATACTAGATTTTGACCCGCGCTTAAAAGCGCGGATTATTTTTCAGTTAATAAAAATATATGATATGAATTAGTATTTTAGTCTTATTATACATTATTATGTTACAAAATTTTATTCTATCAAAAAATATTATTTTTATTTAGTTTGTTAATGTAATTATATTTTTAATCATTTGATTACTTTTTTCAAAAACATTATATGGATTGATCAGACTCAGTGCGTCTATTATTTTAAAATAAATTATTTTCAATTAGATGAGAACAATACTTTTATATAAAGTTTGGACCCGTCTTCGAACCAGTAAACACGATGACTTGTACATAAGTTGGTTTAGATTTAATGAAAACTCGTTAATTTAAAGCATGCAAACTTCGAAAAAACATGCAATCAAGTGTGACCCGGCATTTGGTTGACATGGTAGGAAAAAAAATCTTCAATAATATTTTAAGAGATGAATGAAACTTCTAATATATTAACGTAATAAAAAATAATTTAGCGTAAATATATATAATTTTGTTTTAACAAATGATTGGCTAAAGTGTTTTTTTTATTAAATTTGATTTTGTAATTATTTAGAATTATATAATGTTAGATGACATGATATAATATGTTTTATGATATATGCTTTCATTTTAATAATTGATATCTAAATATTATATATCCATCTTTGAGCATAATATATGATGTATATAACGTTATTGAATAACAACAATAACATTGGATGATAATAAGAAAAATAATTAGAGAAGTGTATCATACATAATGAGAAATAATAATAATAGGATATATTTAAAATATTTAAATTATTTATAGTTATTGTAGTTAATGGTATGATAAAAAATAAAGAGTTTTATATAGATGTTATAAATTCTTATCTATATAAAATATTCTTATCAAAAATCATCATAACAATATATTTAGAATATACTGTTAAACTAAAGTACACAAAATAATCTCTAACAATATATTTAGAATAAATTGTTAAACTGTATGCAAAATAACTTCCTTTAAAATATAGTCAAAATTATTAGAAGTGTTATTCAAAGAGAATCTATGATGTATAAGCCTTGTAGATAAATATTTCAGAAAGGTTAACATATTCATTTGAAAAACCACATTTCAATCAACGAAAAAATGATAGAGTGAAACCTTTGGTCAAAAAATAAATGATAGTGTGAAATATTGAAAAGTTGGTGGCACCAAGGAACAATATAGTTTTGGTATTTAAATTTACCAGTCACGTTTTGGTTACGGATTCATGAGACATGTTTTGGTAAGATGATATTTTAGTATAATGGAGTTATGTATAATTTTTTGGTGTATCATAATAAGTTGAGTAATAAATAAGAGCATTGATTATTTTATAGTTAGAGAAATATAAGGTAATTAATTATTGCATAGTTAGAGAAATATAAGGTGAGACCAAAAAAATAGTTAAGTCTAATGAAAGGGTCCAACAACTTTTCATATGTAGATTTTTTAAAACTCCTTCTCTTTTAATAGTATATATATATATATATATTCCGATAAATCCGGTCGATTTCCTTAGAAAAACGCAATTAATTTTACATAGTGGACTGACTACCACAAAACCAAATCTAATTAATATCTTATATGTACCAAGAATTGAATAATAACGAACAGAAAATTAATAGAATAATAACAAAACAGTAGCACTTGATGTAATTAAAATTTTGATTGAATAAAATTTTACAATCGTTTAAAAAAAGAAAAAAAATCAATAGAAAATGAGAACAGGGGGATAAAATGTAAATCAAAATTCGAAAGAAAAGACAAATGTTAAAAAGATGGGTTAAGGAAGATGTCGTGTGGGACTCAATTTATCTCATTTCTAGTTATGATCATACCATCACGTGCTTCTCCCACCTCTCCTCGCCTTTTGTTTGGTAATTCGAATTGTGTTATGAAATAAAGGATATGGATCATTATTTCAGCGAGTTTAAATCATATAATTAGTTATTTTAATGGTTATATACTTATATGATACCTTTCAATAAACATCAGTAAATCATTCTAGCCAGAAAGAGTGTGACAATCCATCCCGCTCACTCGGAATCCGGCTCACAGCATTTCCACTGAACTGCAGATCAATTGGTGACAGCTTGTCCAGTGGCAATGCTGTTAAAGGGTGAGGTCATGGGTTCGAGGCTCACCAACAATTTAATTATGGAGTTAGAGAGAACTCATAATAGAGAGGTTGGGGTCGGTGTTCTGCAGCGCTGTGAGCCTGGGACCCAAAAGGCGGGTTGTCACAAAGAGATTCGCAGTGTTAATACTCGAATTTGGCGACTCTTGTGATGCTCATGTATTCTTCTCACCCATAAAAATCTTTTCTTTTTTTTTTTTTTGAAAATTAAACCCCCCCCCCCCCCCCCCCCCCCCCCCCATAAAATTTTAAAATCAATGATTAAATTCAAATTCCTTATATATTGCAGCATAAGAACATATGGTGTCGCATGATAGAATATATATATATATATATTAAAAAATAAAAAGATGTGGTACGTAATACATATGGACAATACACACAAATTTCAAGAATCACGCATAACAGCTTTATAACGGAATAGATCCGTCATGGAACGAATGCAAGAAGATTGAGAAAATGCGAAATATAAACATTTTAAAAGTTAAATTATTATTGTTATTATATATTTATATCATATAGTTATTTTCTTCGAATCATATATGCCTAGTTTAATTTCCTATATAATTACAAAGATTGTTTTATAATGGGTTTTTAGTAATTAAACCCCTCAACTAAAGATGAATCGTAAAAAAAACCCTCAATTAAAAATCCTGTGAAATAAACCCTCAACTTTAGTTCCGTTAACATATGTTACCCTCCGTCTAAAAAACCGTGACGGAGGGTAACAAATGTTAACGGTTTATAAGTTGAGGGTTTATTTCACTGGACTTTTAGTTGAGGGTTTTTTTTACGATTCATCTTTAGTTGAGGGGTTTTATCACTAAAAGTCATTAAATATTATTAAATTATTTATTATCATTTATACATTGTTTTAAGATTTATAAGCCTTTAAAACTAATTTATAAATTTTAATACATTAATATATTTGTATATTAATTTATACATCTTAAATTAATAATTTTTAAAACTACTTACAACTTATTATAACTTTGAAATATTAAATTATTTGATATTTGGCAATAGTGATATAAAAAAAATTTGTGTGTTTATATCGTCATTGTCAAATATGAAATAATTTATAGTTTCTAAGTTATATTAAGTCTTAAGTAGTGTCGAGATAATTCATCCATGAAGTCAATCTTTCTATTTAGAGTATGACGCACTTTTTCCTATTTTCATGATTTCTGTCATCCGATTCATATTTTTCCCCCTCCAAAATAATGCATGATTATTTTTATTCTCATTGATTTCTGAATAACTACATTATATTTTTATTTTCTTGATCAATAATATATTTGAAACATAAAGTAATACAATAAATCAAGAACAATATAGGAAAATAGGAAAGTATAAGCCTCATGATGAAAATAATGAAAATAAGAAAAAGTACGTCATACTCCAAATAGAAAGATTGACTTCATGGATGAATTATCCTCAACACTACTTAAGACTTAATATAACTTAGAAACTTTCAATTATTTGATATTTGAAAATGACGATATAAACACACAATTTTTTTATATCACTATTGCCAAATATCAAATAATTTAATATTTTGAAGTTATAATAAGTTATAAATCGTGTTGAAAATTATTAATTTAGGATGTATAAATTAATTTTATAATAGATTAATATATTAAAAATATAAATTAGTTTTAAAGGCTTACAAATCAATCTAAAACAATGTATAAATGGATAATAAATAACTTAAAAACCCTTTAATGACTTTTAGTGATGAAACCCCTCAACTATTTTTGAATCGTAAAAAAAACCCTCAACTAAGTTTTCAACATTATAAACCCTCAACTTATAAACCGTTAACATATGTCACCCTCCGTAACGGTTTTTTAGACGGAGGGTAATATATGTTAACGGAACTAAAGTTGAGGGTTTATTTCACAGGATTTTTAGTTGAGGGTTTTTTTTACGATTCATCTTTAGTTGAGGGGTTTAATTACTAAAAACCCTTTTATAATATACAACGTAGTTTCTTACTAAAACTCCAAGGCCTATTTAATAATAAAACTGATATAAGATATTGTAAACCTTAATTAGATTTTTTATATATATTCTATTTCTCCTCACATGCTTTTTCCAGTAGTATTAGAAACGGGATACTTTTGAAACTCTACTAATTGATACGTTACGTAAATTTAGGTTTTATGTTCATGGAAATTGTGTTTCACTTTACACATTCCCGAAATCTTAATAAACCACATAAGAGATGCATATATACATATATATATATATATATATATATAAACCTTAAACTCTACTTTGATGTCTTTTAACAGTAAACTAAATTTTGATCCGCGCTTGGAAATCGCGGAGTTGTTGGATTATATTATAATAAAAAGTTTTATTATATCGAAAAACATAATTTTTAACAGCTATATAATCTACAAATTAGTTTATTTGAGATTTTATATGTACACTTTTACGTAAGTTTTTTTTCGACATGAGAATTATATCCGGATCAAAAAAACAAACCGAACCGACCCAAAATTATAGGTTTAGTTCAGGTCCAGAGAAGATAACCTATTGGGTTTTTTTGACCTGCAGATCTTTGTTTGAGTCCGGGTCCTACCCTAGACCCGATCATAAATATGTGTTTATTAGGTATATTTGGATATTCCGAATATGTTTCCGGTATTATGGATATTGTTTTTAAGTTTTTGGTTTACGATTAGAGTTTTGATTTCAGGTAAATTTTTCAAATTAAAAAAAAAAATTGGGTATTTGGATAAATTTTTGGGTATTTTTCAGTTCAACGTGTCAGATTTTGAATAAAATTTTAAATTTTTAGGTATTTGAATTTTTTTGGTATTTGTTTGGAGTTTCAAATACTTTTCGTGTTTTGGATATTTTTCAGATTTTTCATATATTTCAAATTTTTTTAGGATCTTAAATACCCGAACAGATGTGGACTCATTACGTCCATATCAGGTCTAACAACCTTTTGATATAGATTTTCAACGTTATTGTACAAAAACATGGTTGATGAAATATTTTTCTAAGTAAAGGTATCATAAGAAATAATATTAAGATCTGTTAAAAATATTTAAAATATTGTATGTTTTGAATGATTAATGTATTATCAGAAAAATAATAAATAGTTATACATAACTCCAACAACTTTTTTATATTAGATTTTTTTAGAACTCTTTCATTTTTAATAGTATTGATTCGTTTTAAGTGAAAAGTATATAAAATTATAATATCTAAACAAATAATTTTCAAAATCTTGAATAATCAATACTGATATCGTGAAGTCATGTTAGCTTTAATAGAACCAATGAATTTCTTCATTTTTGTGAAGGTAGCATGAATATTCAGAAAAATCATTTTTAAATATGAAAATATTATCAAACTATAGACGGTTGAAAGTTTAGTATATGATATGAGATTTTAGTGAAAAAGTTTATATATGATATGATTACTTTATTATAAATAAAAGAGGAAGTTAAAATGTACACATATATGTCTTGTAATTTATCTTGCTTTAAATCATATATTATATGATAAAAGTGATAATATAAAACATTAGTTTCAATGCTTTTACGATTAAAAATCAAAATAATAAATATAGTAATAGTAATGATTAGGATTTAGGAGTGAGATTTAAATAAATAAAAGAATTGACTAAATTATTGTTAGAGAAATATATGGTAACATATTGTTAGTATAAATTTAAGGTAAGACAAAAAAATAATGAATTAAATAAAAGAGTCCAAACAACTTTTATAGGCAGATTTTTTTAGACTTCTTCTCTTTTAATAGTATTGATATATAATCAAACATCTTTTCTCTACTTTGTGGTCTTCTGAAACTCAGAATTAGACTTAGTTTATATGTTCTACATGTATAGCTTGAAATAAGACTGGTTTCTACCAAACAACAACATGAATATTTATCTGTTGACATCTATTATGAGATTTATTTATTTTTTGGTGAAAAATGTTAAGATTATTATTATAAGATTTATGAAAGCATGAATATTGTATATGTTCATTATATTATTCATTAGTCATTCTTACTATTAATTGCTACAAGCCTAAAATATTATGAATACTTTTAGAACATTATTACTACTTGTTAGAACCAGTGTTTTGAAAACCAGATCGGACCGGTCGGTCGAACCGGTCCGACCATGACTCATTGAAGAAACCGAGTCCGGTTCAGTTTAAAATCCGAATTTGAGAAAAACCAGTGAAACCGTCTAAAACCGGTAAAACTGGTGACCCAGTTAAACTTCAAAATCCGGTTTTGAAGAAATCAACATATAATTAATGTTTTATCAATTGTTATTAAAATTTAGTATTTCATAATCAGTGTTTAATTTTTACTATTTAATTGTTTTTTTTTAATTCTATTTTTCAAAGAAAAATGTTAAAAAAATCCCTTTTTGACTCTCATATTCTATTCTTATTTTACCATATTCATAAAATTTAAGAATTTTAGTTGTAAAAATAAATAAATACGTAATTTAAATGGTCAATCATTTGTTTTTTATCAATTTCAATTGATATAATATTCACTTGTTAACTGTATATATAACTAAGCTTATGGTTACTGTGTATTATATAATTAATAAAAAAGAACATAGAACATATTATACGTAAAACTACATTTTAGCTCAGCATTAGCTCAGCATTGTGTATATATATGATTATATATATTTATTTATTTTAAATAGAAAACCCGGTTTGATCAGTTCCGACCGGTGAACCAGTAGTTACACCGAGTTGGTATCCGGTCCGATTTTAAAAAGATTGGTTAGAACCCAAATAATTTGTATTCTTTGATTATTAAAAGTCAAAATTTGCAGTGGATGTGAATACCATGGTAAGTAGGCGCCTTAGCGGTCTCAGTTCTTGACCAAAATTTTAAAGTGCTAAAATATACATTTAAATATAAAAACTGTTGAGAGACAATAGTTTCGAGAAACACATTAAACTAAACTGTAGCTAAAGATTTGCAGATCTCTTCAAACTGTATTTTTCTGTCAATAATCCACACAATCTACAGCATTTGAATTCGGATAATGGACACAGTGTCAATACTAGTACAAATCACCATGTTTCTTTTTCTTGTTTTGAATGAAAACAAATCACCATGTTTCTTTTTCTTGTTTTGAATGAATACAAATCACCATGTTTCCATAGTCATTTGAACTGCATCTACAAATTAAAAAATAGGAAGGTGCATATTCTTTTCATTCGAAAGCAAATTATACAATGTGTCAACGGTTATCACCTATACTAGATTGTTAATATAGAAATTGGTAAACTTCTATTTATCTAAGTAAATATTAAAATCTAAACCTTTTTAAGAATGACTTTCACTTTTTGAAGACTCTGAACTTCAAATGTCAAAGCACTAAAAACAAACCAATGGTAAAAGGGTAAAATGACCCAATAGCTCTTAGGGTGTGTAAATATATTATCATCAATTATGATAAATAGTACCCAATAAACTCTCCTCGCTCTCTATCAAGCACCACGTACCAAATTATATTTTTAAGTTTCTTTTTGAGTATAACATATAGTGGAAGTTGAGATTGTAATAATCTATACAAACGTTGACACACCAGACTAAAAGGTGAAATTGTTTTCTTACTTTCTTTATGACAGTAAATTAGTGAACACGAGACTCTTGAATCTTCTTCAGTAGTTCCAGAAAGGTTCAAGATCAACTGGTCCAGCAGAGGACGACGGATCTTCTTGAGCACGTCTCTTACCGTATTCAAAATCCGACGAAATATCGGTGTTCATGTCAGTAGAAACTGCGGTTTCTTGTGAGACACTCATCCCTTTGAGACTCTGCCTTGTGTTGTTATCAATCATAGCATGCAGGACCGAATGCTCTTGACCGAGAATGGGACTCTGAAGATTACCAGAGACCTGGAGGGATTGAGTTTGGTAGAGTGGAATCCTGTGGAAAATGTCAGGGCTGCTGAAGCAGTTAAGTGGGTTTCCTTGGGCTTGATCAGTTTGGTTGGAGAAGCAGGGCACGTAAACCGGTTCTGTTTTGGTTTTCTCGTTGAAAGGTGAAGCATCGGTTAAAGAAGGCATAAGGGAAGGGTTAAAGTCGGTTCCGAGTGAACCGATTCGGATTAGACTTGAAATAGGGATCTTCTTCCCTCCAGCACTCTTCTGGAACACCCTACATATCACCCATTCATTCTGAAAAAAAACCAACAAAAATTATCAAACAAAAGGGTTTTAGATAGAGAAAGAAAAAACAGAGTAATTGTTGTTACCTTTGCGGTTTTAGGTAAATTATGAGCAGAGAGTTTGCCTTCAAGCCTATACTCATGCATCACCCAATTGGTTTTCTGACCTTTAGGAGCTCTACCTCTATAGAAAACAAGTGTCTTCTTCATCCCAACAAGGGATTTACCACGGTAAATCTCCTTATCCTTTCCGGTCGCCTTCCAATAACCGGCTTCAGTTGCCCGGTTAGTCCTCAAACCGGTTGGATATTTTCTGTCCCTCACACAGAAGAAGTACCATTCTTTCTCGCCCATTTTTGCCATCCCTGTATGAAACAAACACCCACAACGTTAGGTTTCAAGAAGAATACAAAAGAAAATGTTAAAACGTGATAATCTTGAACTATTACATGGTAACTCCCATGGTTCTGATTTGTTCAAGTCAACTTCACCAATAGCTTTGGCTGAGAAGCTGATGTCAAGAACCTTCTTGTGGAGATAGTGACTTATGAGTTCTTCATCCGTTGGATGAAACCTGAACCCTGGAGGTAAATCCATCTGTTCTTCTTCCTTCTGAAAACCACAAAACGTCTCCATTTTTTTTTCTCTCCTCAAGAAACCTTAAACCCTTTTTGATCTTGAACGATTTTTTATGGGAGAGATGGATTCAGAGAATGGTATGTGAAGATATTTATTATAACTAGAGAGAGAGAAAACGATGAACAGAGAAGTTTGGGAGAAAGGTTAGGAATATGAAGAGGAAAATATAAAGGGAAAATGGGCAGATGAAACTATAAAGGAGTTGGAAAAACAAAATTGCATTGTTTTCATTTTCTTAATCACAAGAATTAAAACGAAAATATTGTTTTGTAGAATATGGAAATGAAAAAGAATATATTTCCCCATTTTTGTGTGTGGGGAGAAAGATACGTAGTGTGTAACGCAACTTGGGTAGGTTGTTTTAGCACTTTCCCCTTTTTAAAAACCTTTTTCTGAGCTTTTTAAATATTCGTATAAATTACTTCAATTTGAAAAATAAATTATTGGACTTTAACAGAAAAGGGACTGTTTTTGGATCGTCATATGAGCTAGAAATAAAAAGATATATGCGAAATTAACAAGAGAACGGATAATTACGATTCTTTGATTAATCTAACTCATCAGCATAGTTACTATAATTGTTATGAGAAATACAACGAATGATTTATATCACTATTACGTCAGTTTAAGTAATACAATGAATAAAGACTATGTTTTAGAGAAATAAGTAACAAAGAAATATCACATATGTTATTGAATTATTATGGTGGAAACTTTTTTGTTCGTGATTTGTGAATGAATTTATAGTTCTAGTTTAAGCTTTACGTTCGATATAATTTTTTTAAAATAGTAAAGAATTTAGAGTTCAAGATAATATACACACTTTATGAAAATTACTAATTATATTCAGTTTGTTTGTCATGAATAGTAAATTGCATTTTTGATAACATTAATCTAGTATTATTCTGTTGTTATTTTCTCATAAATATTTTAGAATTTTGACTGAATCTGCATATACATATCATGTAAAACAAATCAATCAATATTTATTTCTATTTTTGTTAATAGTGTGTAATATATGCGTTAAATCTCATTTCGCTATTGTGGATATTCTTTTAAAAATAAATAAATTATCTTGTATGACTCCTTTAGTATATGAATATTAAATTAATTTATTCATGAAGTAACTATAATCCAACCACTTTTGAGATCAGATAGTTTTAGTAAAGAAGTATGTGGATGTTAGCAAATAAGAATAATAAAATGTCGAAGTTTTGTTCCAGCTGGAGTGCCCGTCCCTGGGTTCGAGTCTTGACCACTACGGAATTTACATATGGGCTGCAGCATCCGAGACCGAAGACCGTTACACAGTGAGCCACATGGTGACGTCCTGGCAGCGTCCATGCTCACTTCGGTCTCTAGTCTGGACCACCTCGGTGGGGCCAGAATACTCGGTTAGCAAAAAAAAAAAAAAAAAGTTTTCATGACTCAGAACTAATTTAATATATGTAAATAGATTACTTAGTATAGAAAATAGTCTTAATAATTAATTTTAATTGTTTAATTTTGAAACCCTCTTTCCCAAAGAAGAATCACGAAGGCATGATTGACAAATGATGTTTGATGTTCTTGCCCTTATTGGTTCTTTAATCTTGTTACCTTATTCGTCAAAATTGTAATACTTTATTACAATTAGAAGAACCACTTAGAAAAGGTCAAAAAGAAGTATATGCATAATATTCTTTTTAAAAAGTTATTCTGTTTGGAAGAGCGAAGTGCGTTCGGTGTATGACTAACACTGTCTGATTTGGTACCAAATATTGGCATACAATCTGTTCGAGTGGATGTTCGCCTATAATCGCATTATGTCCATTTTATTTACATCGTCAAATACTTGTTATAGTTTTATTATATATTTGAATTCAATCATGTATAATACATGTGATATAGGAAAAATATGCCTTCTTTCTATAGGAAAAGCATTACAGAAGCTTTAAGAAAGAAACATATACTCGTCAAAATATGTTTAAGAAAAGCATTACAGAAACCTATACTCGTCCAAAACAAAACCATGCTTTCTTTCTTTAGAAAAAACATTGCAGAAACTTTAAGAAAGAAACATTAGGTTCATACCATGTCTTTTTTTTTTTGTTATAGCATTTACATCGTCAAAATACCATGTGCAAGATGCCAAGATGTCTTAATGATCTATAGAAAAAAAAAACAGAATCGAAGAACGAAATCTAAATGCAACAGTACTGGACAACAGTCCACGATGGAAGATCATGCCATGTGCAAAATACAAACGGTTCATGTTGTGGATTGTTGACTGTGAGCTGAGGTTTGTAACTTAAAAGATGTTTCGGTCGTCTTGGTCACTATAGTCTATAGGAAAAAGAAAAATGGTTCATGCAACAATTATAAATTTACGATTAGCATATAGTTTTCTTTCAACAATTTGAAATTATCTTTTTATAAAGAAAGATTTTTGTTGTTAACTTTCCAACAGACCTTATTTTTTAATTTTCAGATCGGAACCCTAAAAATACAAAATGGTCTTTCATATTTTTTATATAATGA
The DNA here is from genome assembly GCF_000309985.2 of Brassica rapa. NCBI lineage: Eukaryota > Viridiplantae > Streptophyta > Magnoliopsida > Brassicales > Brassicaceae > Brassica > Brassica rapa. The sequence goes on from NC_024797.2 coordinate 22,444,683, forward strand.
TCATATATATTAAAAATGAAAGGTCGAAATTCACTCACATTTACACTGAGACATATATACACACACATACCTAAAAAATATTTACATATTTTACGTACGCTATGTTTATATCAAATGCCTAATGCCTATACTGTTATATGTATTATATATAAGCTTTTCTTCTTCTTTTCTTGTAGAATTAACACCTTTTCAGGTAATGAAATTACATAATACAAAAGGTGCTGTCTCTTCTGTTTATTAAACACCAACTATAAGTAATTTAAAAATGGATTTCACTAATTGACCTAAATTATAGTAGAGACAAAAGGGGGAATATTATAGCATATTCCTGATCACTTATCTCTAAAAGTTATACGCTCTTTAGTTTAGGCAAATCAGAGTGGCAATGCATTTTGACAATTACTTATCTAAACATAGTAAAAGAAAGATCATCTACTCTTCTAAGTCCATAACAGTATTATACGCACTAGAAACTAATCCACCCTTACTAGTTATCATATAACTTTTAGCAATAACAAATTACTTTTACTTATCTTCAACTAACAAAAAGATTAGAAGAATCTAGCTAGCAATATGCACAAAATGTCAAACTAGTCGATGATAATTTTAATTGATCTATAAAATAATGTCATGGTGGGGAAAGAAGTGGATCGAATAAACATTTTGGTCCTCGAATATATTTAATAATCTGCTTATAGAAAATGTTGCAAATTAGGTGGTAAGATAGCAACTAATATTTCTATTTAAGGAAACTATCCAGTAAGACAAGACCACGTACCAATTTACATCGTTTGCAAAGACCTTCCGGACTCTTCGTACATCGCATTTTATTTGTTAATGTAATTTTGTATTGTAAACTTGTAGATGTAGACAACATGTCCTACTATATCTGTCTGCAACGTCATATTTATTTTCTTACTTCACTCCCGAAATTAAGGCAACGGCTACGTGTCGACATCTTTAAGAGCCGATTAGTATTGATAAATAAGGATTAAACCAATGGGATGATTGAGTTGACCAGATATTATCAGTTCGTGCATCCAAGCCACTTTGCAGTTTGCATATTTGTAATTTGCTGCATAGATGTATTTTTTTCTTTGTTCTGACTTTTATATTCGATTGTAAAACGAAATACACATTAATATTTCTTTCTTTTTTCTTGATAAAAGGGTTAAACCCATGTATATTAAAGACACATACCTAACTTCCGAATAAAGGGTGCAGTCCACGACATATCTTTTCCTGAATATTCATAAGGACATATTCACAACCGTGGTGAACAGATCAATGTAACTTGCATCCAAAGTCCGTCCACAAGGTCCGCTCATTAATATTTCCCTAGCAGATCAGTAATAAACGTCTAATAGTTATTCTTTAAGCTATTTAACTATCATCAATTAGTATTTCACTGTAATAGTATATTGTGTTCAAAAAGAGAATACGGTTCTTTTTATACTAAACTCCCTCTTTTCCATGAAAATATAGTTCTGAAATTTTTATTTAATTTATAAATATAATTATTATATATTTTCAGTGTAACTTTATAGTTTATTTACTTATTTTTGCCCATTAATTAAAATAATTATATTATATAAAAAATTTAATTTTGTAAATCATGTACTAAAATATAATTATTTTGATATTGTAATTTTATTATTAAAAGTGTGAAAATCTAAAGCTACTATTTCTGTGGAACGGACAGAGTATAGGACAACATAAAAACCTTACTTAGCATTACAAGTCTGGATACATTCAAAGTTAGTCAGCACCACAGTTATGCTTATAAAAGTATATGGATTTGAATTTCGATTGCAATAAAATAATGTGCTAACGTAAATCACTAAATTTCATTGTTCAGTTCATTAAGTTCTCGAATACAACATACATTAAGGAAGCTTGTTGAGACGGTGATAGGCAAGTCACACCAGTTTTCAAAACTGGGCTCCAATTTGTGGGCTTTGATGAAATGACAGGTTTTGAAATTATAAAATCATAAGGCTGTTAATCATACCTCTTATGATCCTAATATTCTCTCAATTGTGGGCTTTGGAACAATCAATTCATAGATGTACATAGCCTATATAGCATGAGTTACAAACATAAAACAAAGTTGCTAATTGCTATACATAGAAAATAAAATTAGACTGGTTTTGTACCTTAATGGTTTATAATTTTATATTATTTGCCACAATATAGTTCTGTCTCTATACGTTGTTTTGGATTAAAAAGCTGTGGGCTGCTTCTTGGATTCCTTGGACTATATTTCGGCCGAATGAATAAAAAATTTATGAAACTATGGGCTGCCCTTTTTCAACCTTTTAATATTTATATATCTTGCAAAAATCAGATCATGGATAATGCAAATAAATCCAGTTTTACTGAATCACAGAAGATGAAAATTTAAAATATATATTCTTCAAATAAGATATACATCCCATTTTGAAAATGTATAACAAAAGAAATAAAAAATTCAATGCATTTAGAAAATGGAATTTATCAAAATTTATATAGTCAAATAGAAAATAACAATTAGTTCTGCAATTAATTTGATTTGAATATGGTTTAGCTTCCAATTAAGCTTTCGCAATAATAAAGATTCATTACCACTGTTATATTTGAATAAGCCAAGTGGGACCATATCCAACGAGGAAAAGCCTCAAACACAGTCAGCAACACGTTTCATGCGGCGACCCTGACAGTGATGCATTTTACCCCCTTCTCAGTACTATTATAATACGGAAAATAAAAATCAGTTACAAAAAAAAACTTATATAAAATGTTGTTTTGTTTACTGGATAATCATAATATTATCATAATCATTGTATCATCCAATACTACTGTACTGATAAATTCACAATACAAGTTTCGGTCAATCAATAATTTAAAGCAGAACATTTAAGTTAAAAATCCGGTCAAATAAGCGTTAATTACAATAAAGTAAAAATTAAATATAGGCACGAATCACGAACGTAACAGGTAAAATAGATATGGATAAAGTCAATAATAATAATGAATCCAGTTGGATATAGAAGGACCCCACCCAACATAAGAACAACAAGTTTCTGCATAAACTGTACTCATTGGTCTTCTTCTTCGCTTTCGAGAGGTCAATAAAGTGACCAACTTTTGTTGCTTTTTTTCTCATTCAATCAAAAAACCTCTGCACTTTCTCTCTTCTTCTTCTTCATCTCAATAATCACTTCATCTCTCTGCAATTTTCTGAGTCTTTCTCCTGTAGACGGACATGGACGCTATTTCACCTCTCAGAGCTGTTTGTGGAAGTGGTGGTGCTCAATACTCCAGGACTAGAATCGATCATGGGCTTTCTGGGTTTTGTTCATTTTCTCAGGAAAACAAATCAAAATCGAAACTTTCCCCTGTTATGAGCATTGATCTGAAGGAACATCCCATGGCTTCAAACCAAACACTTACCGCCTTGTCTTCTTCCTATGTAGTTCCTGTAAGCAAAAAACATCTCTTTTTTTTTCCTTTAGTGTTTTGGTTTATAGGTTCTTAAACAAGTTAAAAATGTTTGATTTCAGACAAAGACATCATCAATTGGTATGAGTAGAGGAATGAGATGGTGGGAAAAGTCAACGAAAGTCAACATGTTAGAGATTCACTCTGCTAATCATCTTGTTGACTCTTTGCTTAACGCTGGTGATAGATTAGTTGTTCTTGATTTCTACTCTCCTGGTTGTGGTGGCTGCAAATCTCTCCACCCAAAGGTATGTTTGTGCATAGTCAATAACTAGTTCCACTTTTTTTCTTTCATTTCAGTTGATTTGATTTATGTTTTGTTTGTTTATAACCAGATCTGTCAATTGGCTGAATCAAACCCAAACGTGATGTTTCTCAAAGTGAATCAAGAAGAGCTTAGAACAATGTGTCATGGCCTTAACGTTCATGTGCTCCCTTTCTTCAAGTTCTATAGAGGAGCAGAGGGTAAACTATGTAGTTTCAGCTGCACCATCGCCACCGTAAGCAAATCACATTGATCAATCAGCTTTTCTATATCATTGGCAATTAGTAGTAAAATTGAATCTCGTTTTGTTGCTTTGAAACCGCAGATCAACAAGTTCAAGAAAGCGTTGGACAAACACGGCAGCGAGAGGTGCAGCCTCGGGCCAGCAAAAGGTTTAGACAGCAAGGAGCTTATGGCTTTAGCGTCAGTAGGGGAACTTAAAATGGATCTGGACTCATTAACAGTGCATCAAGATGTGTTGTCGTCATCAAAAGCTAGCAACTTCTTCTATAAACCAGAGGAACAACATCAGAAGATGGTGGTATGAAGAGATGGTGTTTTCCATCAGGGTTCTTATTGATTTGTAGATATATGATTATTGGTTAGTATCATTGTGTTTTGCTTAGCTTCTAGGGTTGGTTATTATAATTTCTTTCACAATACTAGCAGCCTAGTAGCAATGCCTTAAAACTTCAAGACATTGAATCTAATCTGTATCTCAAGCTTTTGTTTCAAATCATTGGTCCTCAAAATTTACATTATCATCACAAAAGTTCTGGTTTTACAATCTGGATCTTGTTCCCAAGATCTTATCTCTATTCCAGGACCATCTGAGTTGAAATCAATGTTTAGATTCACAATCATCTGAGCTAAACACATGGAGAAAACCCAAGTATGTCGAACTGTTGGAAAATATGTTTGAAGGCTTTAAACCTCAGCATCAAGATTGTAATCACATATGTTTTTACACATCAGATCTGATGATTATTTGAATCCATCATTGGTAAAAAGCCTTCACACGTTCAATCGTAATCAAAACAGAACATAAGTTTAAAACACAGAACAAAAGTCAAGGTAAAAATAGAGTTGGTTTATTGCATCAGAGAGATTCCCATTAAAGACTAAAGTCAACACAGATTTATTTCTGATGTCCCTGTCTGTTTAATCGTCACTTGCAAATAACCATCAAATCCACTTCACAAACAATTAAAAAAAGAAAAAACCCGTCAAAACCAAGACCAGATGATACCCAGTAGAAGAAAAAAAAAGACTTGAGCTTTTAAAAAAACAAAAAAACTATAGTACTCAAAGAAGATTGTGATGAAGAAACAGGTTTAGGACAGAACAGAGACTGTAAGGGTTTTGGGGTGTTCGTTCCTCGTACTTATAAAGAAGATTTTGGAGGAAGGGTGTATGTAAAACATTAACTAACATATTTGGATGGTTATCAAAGGGGATGTAGCTCAGATGGTAGAGCGCTCGCTTAGCATGCGAGAGGTACGGGGATCGATACCCCGCATCTCCATCTTTTTTTTAACCCAAATCTTCCTATTTTTTAGTACTTGAACTATATGCCCAAGAAGGCAAGAAGCATCTAAATCATTCATGTGAATGTGATCATAAACACAAAAGGCTTTTTTTCCCGTAGATCAGGTCATCACTGCCACGGAAGTAGTAATTAAAGATTTAAGACAAAAAGTCCTTTCAGAAGCGAGGACATGTTGATACATTTAGAGAGTTCTAAACTCAATTGTTTTTATAATTAAACTCATTTCCTGTTTCAGATTATACAAGCGACAATCAAGCTTTCATCCTGACTTCTTCAACACTACTTCTTTGGCGGGAGTCTCATTCTCTGACGATCGAATCCCTTCCTCAATACGCTACAGCACAACCACCACGAAGAATCATGGTTAACGGTGTTTTATTGAGGATTAAAGACTTGTAAAACTTTCTAAACTCCTTTCTTACCTGAAGAAGATAGTTGTGAAGCCAATCCAGCGTCTGTGGGAAAGTGGTGGCTGATATATTAACAACAGTCACTCCCTGTGAATTGAAGGAGCAAAGGTAGTCTTCAATTGTCTTTAGGTTTGTTATTAGTCTCTCTTTCTCCTATCAAACAAAACAAACTGTGTTCACACACTACTTTCAAGATCAGTTTAGTGAAGGGCTTGAGGGTTTTGTTTATATACCTTAGATGTATATTTATCTCCACATGTACGCGAAGATATCCACTCCTCTAGCAAAGCCTGAGACAACAAGATTCAACATATTACAACAACTGAGAAAGACTACTTTCTGCATCGTAAAAACTTGAATCACCTTATGATCAAACTCAGCCATCTTTAACACAATAGATATGACTATGGGCTCAGGACCTGATTTCGCCTTTCCACTTCCATCTACAGGTTTCATCCTCTCTTCAGTTTCTTTTACTGTTTCTGCTGCAACACACAAATGTAACATTACAAAGAATCAAATGCAAGAAACTTCATAGGAAGATAGGGAGATAGATGATGAGAATACTATAAACAATACCATCGATTTTACTGTGTGTAACTTTTTCAGACAGTTCTTCTTCCACAGATGTCGTCATGGCTTCAACCTGAGAATGAGGTTCTTCTGTAGCACTATCATCTTCGGTTTCTTTAGTGTTTGAAGAACCCGCCTCCTCGGGGGAGGTTACATCTCCTGAAGAGTTTGTTTCTTTGCTGCTACTCTTGTCGGGATCATTTGATGGAGATTTGTTCTCATCTGTCATTAAGTATATGCTTGGATCTAAATGTCTTCCCTGTTAAGATGATAATTCATAACCAAATATTAATATAAGAAAAAAGCTGAAATAAAAAGCTTTTCACAAAGGATATAATAATAATACCTCAATGATAATGGGTTTCCCATCTTTCATTGCTTTCTTCAAATCACCAGCAAGTCCTAAGCAAACAACAACAAAACCATTTGTGATAATGTAACAATCCACAAACACAAAGTGGAAAAAAACAAAAACAAAAAGTACCTTTACGAACAATTCTGCATTCTCTACAGAACTCAGCTATGAGCTCCTCTGATGATGCGAACTCACGAGTCCATACAGGGGTTGATGTCAAAGGAGCACTAAGATTAAACCAAAAAAAAAACAACAATACATTCATTATTTGTCAGACTAGAGGATAAGAATGTGATAGATAGAAGGTGAAACTTACTCAGTTGCTGTACGTAGCAGTTCATACACCATATCAGTCTGTAGAAACAGAAGAGAGCAACATGAGATTTGAAAAAGAAAACAAATGAAGAAGAAGTGGGGTATTGAGTGAGATGAGATAAATACATGTAAGACGTTAGGCAAGTTGAGTCTCTGAGCAAGTTGTGTGGCTATTGTTGACTTCCCAACACATGCTGTTCCGCATACTAGTATCACCAGTGGTACTCTCTGATGATGAAATCTATATAACCCACATACACAAAAAATTTAAAACTTTGAAAGTAAAAAAAGTATATATATATATATATAGTTAGCACTTACTTGGTCATCATATTGTAGCGATTAACGTACTCCTTCCCGTAACCACGTCGCTCCATAAGCTGCAATTTTGAATCAGAATTAGTTTTAAAAACGTTTTTCACAAGACCATCTAAAGATATGTATGCACCATACCATAAACAAACTGGTTTCCAAATCTTTCTGAGACCTGCAAAAAGACAAAACGAAGCAAAACTAGTGTTCAAAAACAACATCGATAATAAGAAGACCAATAGTGTGACAAAAGAAGAGCATACACATCTAGAAGACTGTTGTCAATCAGAAGCTTCTTGAGCTCAAGAGCAATCTTCACAGCCACATGATTTGGAATCTGAATCAAACATGTTGTGGAGAATCAATTCAGGACCAACCTTAGAAAAATATTCAATTTGAGTTGAAATTGGACAAACCTTAGTAACAGTTAGCATTCTACAGACTAAGAAACGAGACAGAACATAGTAGTGATCTGCATCTCCAAGCCATACCTTCACCTGACAATTTTGTTGATAAAGGAAGATTAAATTTTAAAAAAAAATAATAATTCAAAGTTTTTGATGAAGAATAAAAAAAGAAATAAAAAAAATCGAACCTTGACGAAATCGTATTTAGAGGAAGCGTTGCGAGGAGAAGAAGGAACAGAAGAGAATGGTCGGATGTTGATCTCTCGAGGTGGTTCGTGTTCACCGTTAGGGTTGTTCGTTGTTGATCCTGAAGAGCCAGATGATTCCTCTCTGTTTTTCATCTTCCAGAGACTAACAAGTTTTTTTGCTCTCGATCGGTCTTGGATACTTTTTTATTACTCTGCTGATGTTTCCGACAATCTGATTACCTTTCACTTATTACAGTCAGCTTTTTTTTTGTTTTTATTTCTCGTATTTAACTTTTGTAATGATAATTATTAGCCCATATTGAGAAGTGAGCCCATGTTTAGTTGGGCTAGCCCATAATAATCGTTGTACTAACATTGTCGTCATTACTGACAAAGAAAATATGACGTGATCAGTTCTGTAATTAGTACAATTTTGAGGATTACGGGTTAAATAACCGAATACAATGTTGTTTTAGGGGAAATCTCAGTTTTGTATTTTCTTATCAGTTTTTTTATGAGCTGAATGTATATATACAATGTTATTCCAATTTTTAGATTTTCAATGTTTTATCAATGCCAGTTATCTTATCACATTTATAGAAAATAAGTTCACTTATTCGATAAGTGCATGGCAATAAACTATTATGACTAAAACTAAACAATTACAACGTTTAGTACTCACCTAAATCACAGCAAGCTTATCAGAATTGATAATTTTCTAACATAGCTCAAAATAGTCCAAAAAGAAATGAAAAATTGAAATCTATAGACATTTTGGATTTCTAGGAGTTTATGGACCAGGTTAGTATAATACCTACAATTATACTTCCTCCGTTCTTTAATATAAGATGTTTTGCTTGAATGCACAAGAATTAAGAAACTTACTTTTAAGAAGATAATATTATTAAATAATATAAATTAAATATAAGTTAATCAATCGTAAATAATGCAGTAAAATATAATTGGTTGACCAATTTTTGATAAAGTTAAAGTAACTTAAAAGTATCAAAACATCTTATATTTTGAAACATCAAAACTTTTCCAAAACATCTTTATATTGTGGAACGAAGAGATTATGTAATAGTATTAGTTTTGCTTCAAACATGATTTGATCATAAAAATTAAGCTTTGTTTTTGAATTAACCTTTCAGTTGAGTTAATGGACAACATGGTATTTATAAACATTTATAGTCAAAAACTTATAAGTTACTTAATTTTGCTTGCCATCAGGCAAAGCAACGTGAGATAATTAACTAGCATTTTTTCTGAGTGTAATTAACTAAGTTAGAAGGCAAAACAAGACTAATTAAACTTAGGGTTTGGCTTTGTGCCTCCCTGCATTAGGAGAGTTTGACCAAAAGGAGACTCAATCAGCAAGGGATCTAATTTACGAGTCAGTTCTATTCATTTGCATCTACTTTTCTATTAGAATTTCTTTCTGATTAATATGACATATTTTCCTGGTCGCTTTCTGCTATTCTTAAAGTCCTTTTAGGCGAATCTTGACAGATTTTATAAAAAAGGGTTTTTGTTGGGTTTCTTTATGTTTCCCAGATCTTCCATCTTCTTTCATATAGGGGAGTTATCACCTTGACTTTGTGGTACACCTGAATCTTGTCTTTGGATCTTCCTCTTGTTATTAAGAAACAGCTTCTTGGTTTGGATTTATAATATCCAAGTGAGTTCGTTTTCTTTCTAAAAATCCTTTAGATTCATACGGATTACTAATCTTGACAGGAACAAGATGGTGAGAGGGAAAATTGAGATCAAAAGAATTGAGAACCAGACAAGCAGGCAAATCACGTTCTCCAAGCGTAGGAAAGGTCTCTTGAAGAAGGCTCTCGAGCTTTCAGTTCTTTGCGATGCTCAAGTTGCAGCGATTGTCTTTTCTCAGAAAGGAAAAATATACGAATTCGCAAGCTCCGAGTAAGTAATTTTGCATTTATAAAAACCTTTAATCCAATCAATAATCATCGATGAATCTTTTGTCCTTGCTTTACTTTGATTATTATTCTTGTTTATTCTTGTTGTTAGTAGTGATATATATAACTTTCTTTCTCTCCAACTCATTTCCCAAATATCGTAGTAGAGAAATTAAGGTAAATACAGCTGCTTAATTTATGTTTTCGACAATATATGCCTTTAAAAAAATGTTGGTCATTTACATTTTCTGTAATTTACTTTACTAATTAACGAAGTTTTTTATTTGTATGAATTCAAACATTCATCACAATTAGTTTTACCAGATGTTTTTCCTGAACTTAATTAAGTTTTTATTTAAATGAATTCAAATATCTGAGGGCTTTCCAAAAAAGTGTTCTTGAACTTTGAACCTAGTATGCCTTGGAACTCATGCTCAAACAACTTGCCATTTTTATAATTATATTAAAATAATCCTAGTGTGTATACCATACTTTATAAGTACAATTGGACCGTTTTAAAAACCCTGCATATGTATTTATGTATGAGATAAAATCTTGTGGATTTCTGCTAGGGTCTCATTATTTATTCCTCGACAGTTTTCATGATTCGTAATTGTGTTGATCTTTAATTTAGTAGGCAATTGGATTTCTTTAAACAAATCCATAACAATGTTTCAAATGATTATCAAACCCCAGTTCTGATCAGTTATGTGAAAGCACATAGGCACATATTATAGCCACTTAGCTACATTTGAAATAAGTTTTGATGAGTAACCAACAAAATCTCTTGCAATCCATAGCATCCGTAATTTCGAGTTTTACAATGGTTTTAACAATTTCAATCAAATTGTTGGTACGTATAGTGAAAAGGCGTGTGTAGCCATAGTATCATATGTAAAGCTTTTTTCTGTTGAGTTTGTAAGTTTTAACGGTCTTAATTAGCCCACAATATATAGGTCAAGCCGTCGTGCTTATAAGTATCATTGGTTAGTATAAATAGGAAACCAAAATATATATTACTTACGTTGGTATATCAGATATTTGTTTTGCAATCTCTTCTCCCTAAGTAGGCCAGTAACATATTGAGAACCTTTATATGTACTGTACATACATTCTCCTAACAGATTTACCGTGTCAAGTATCTACAATGTGTATTTAATTTTACGTTTGAACAAATACGTGATATGTATACATAACATTAATCCATGATTCTTGCATGTGTGAATGTTCTTGTTGGGCATGATAACATTTTCGGAATTTAATACATGCTTAAATAATATAATAAATGATGAAGAGGTTAATTAACTTGAAAATGATTCAGCATGAAGAAGATGATGGAACAATGTGAGATATATAGGAGTGGATATTTTCATGCGGAGAGACTCCAAGAAGAGAGAGATGTGCAGGATCTCAAGAACGAAGTAACGGTAATGGTGAACAGAATTGAACTTCTTCAACTTCATTGCCGGTTAGCTTCTGATATATCTATATCTACTATATGTGTTTCTAATGTAATGTATGATTGTAAATACATTCATGAACGCGATAACATGCATCTTAATTAGGAAGCTTATGGGGCAAGATTTAGGTTCGTGCTCGGTGGATGAGCTCAATGAAATAACTATCCAAATTGAGAAAAGTCTTACTCTTATCAGATCAAGAAAGGTAAGCTTATATGATTTGTCTTAACGTGTTTAACAATAATGGGTCTTATAATTAGCGGTGTTGTTCTAGAGGATGTCTGGTTTTATATATATGTTCTATGAGACGTCTGATCGTATCTAAGTTATTAGATATCAAATCAGCCTAGCTCATTCAGGGTTCTACCAATATTTTGGCAGGCTAAGGTGCATGAAGAAGAGGTAGGGAAACTAAAAGCGGAGGTAATATTACTAATGTGTATTTTAGTCAGTTCTTAGTGGCATTTACTTTCTAATTTTCAGTAATTGCCTGTGTGTTTTTGGTTTGATCTCATTAGATTGCAGGAACGAGAGAGCTCGTGAACGAGAGAGCTACGCTGCACGAAATGGTATAATAACACACACGCATATAAATACTACCCAAGAACATATGCATGTCTTCAAACATGCACACCCACGCTTATTTAACCATGGATTTTACTTTCTACTACCTAACTGCTACATAATTTGGATAATAGATATATTGCCAGGATTTGAATTTCATAGCAAAAACATCAACTACCGCTATGATTCTTTAGTAGGGAAAACCCTTAATTTTTTCTTAAATTTCATGAAAAATCTTATGGTAGTTTAATACTACTTTTTTTTAGCAACTTGTAGTTTAATACTACTACTTATGAATAAATTTTAAAGTGAGACTGAAAAGTAGTCCATCAAAAACTGGCGTCTCATGAATGTTTTTTTTTTCTCTCTCGAATTATTGAGTTCTCTTTTTTCCATGAAATTTAGGAAAATAACTTGTTATTATTTCAGTTTGAAGAAAAACCCTTGTGGATGCAGTCGGGGAGCCTAGAGAGTGAAAATAATGCATTATCATCATCTGCTTTTGAAAACATGAACATATCGGACGTTGAAACTGATTTGTTCATCGGATTGCCTAGAAGACAAGTGTAGTCGTATGTTAAACCAACCGGTTCTCGTTTTCTTATTTTCCAAGTATCTATACGACTTGCAGAATGTTTTAGTCGTCTCTCTATTTGCATAAGCAATGAAATACAACGGGTTTTTTTCTTACAATTTTTTTGCATCTGTAGAACCGAGTTTATTTTTCTGATGCCAATGGCATGTTTTTTATTATGACCCCAACGTGATTAATAATTTACAAAATGAACATCTCTTTCAAAAAAGTAGAAACTTGCATGAGATGTGGTAATATAAAACAAAAAAAATCCACTCTGTTAAAAATCAGATTGATGATAAATCATGAAGTAATACTTAGAAAATCTGCAAGCAAAGTGTGTACACCTTTATAAACTAATATTTTACATAGAAAGGAGAAGGTTATTTCAATTTCAAGAACGAGGAGCGGCCATTTGCTGCTTCTTTATCCTCTCATGCGACTTCACCATGCTGTAACAGAGCACAAGAGTGTGAGTCTCATCCAAACATCAACTTCAAAACAGAGTTCAATGGTGTTGAAAATTAATCTGTGTTACCTGATATCATGAGGAGTGATGAACATCCACTGCGCTCCATGTGCAATTGCGAAATCCACCAGAGCGTCCAAACTGATTTTCCGGCTTACAGCATCCTAGATTTACAGAACAGAGAGGTTAAAACAAAAAGGTTTATTTCAGTAAAGCTCTCATCCCAATGTAATGAAAGGATTCTCAGAAAGACATAATACCATAAACACATCAAACTCATCCATTGCTCGAAATGGGGCTTCTGTCATATCGTGAAGAGCTAATGCAAAGCACAAAGTTGAGAAAGAACGTTCTCCTCCTGAAAGTTCAAGATAGGAGCTGTGTCTTAGATGACCAATGTCCAATATAGGAAATGTTGTCTGTATATAACAATATGTTGGGTTTTTTTTTTAAGTGGAGAAGGAAGCTGAACCTGAAAGACCTTTGGTGTCTCGAACGGCATTACTAGTTGCATCTTGCGGCATCTTAACCTGTCGGAAACAAAAGTCATCAATCAGATAATGCAATAATATGGACACACAAGTCACAGATATCTTAAGCATAGCAGTGTCACTTACCTCTATGGACAAAGTTTTATTTTCATAACTGACTTTGATGTGTCCACTGATACCTTTCTTTCCCAAGTGAGAGTTGAATCTGCTTCGAATATCAAAATCAAAGAAAGCTCCATACAGAAGAAAAAAAAATCTTAAAGAGACAACCGAACTACAAGTTTATCTATGTGGTTGGCAATAAGGGAAAGCAACTCTTACTGCCACGTTAGCTGGCGCCGAAGCAAAGATGCATTCCTTTGAAACTTGCCCCACCGCGAATCCAGAGCAGTTTTGCAGGCCTGATCAAACAGTAATGAATATTAAATGATGCAGCTATAACAACAACACATAAAGCTTTAACATAAACAGATCTGCAAAGGCTCAACCATGAGTTTTTCTCGATAGCCTTGGTACAATTTGCGCTTCTTTGCAATCTTTCGTTCTAGTTTCTCGTACATCATCCTAAGGTCATCGATTGATTCAGAAAACCTGCACCAAACAAAAAATTGAAGCATGTGGTTTACTGTACACATGTCCTTTACGTTTGAAGGAAGAGCTGAAAGACAATACTAAAAAATACACACTGCTGATTCTCTCGATGAAGTCTCTGATTCATTCTGTTAATCTGCGCACTGAGCTGCTCAGGAGTACTCCCATCCCAAGGCCCCAAAGACAATATCTCACTCTCAGGACAAATTTCAGAGGCCTTCTGGTCGCTTTCCTGAAATTTAAGCATATGTAATTTGTTACCGAAAGATAAAATGAAAACAAAAAATACTAACGGACTGAAATTTCATGATTACTTATGTGTACCTTTCGCTTAGTTTTAAGCTCCTCATAATTAGCCTCAGCCTCATTGATATCAGGTAGGACCTTGTTTTTCATTATATTCTCGTAATGGATTTTCTCCTGAAACAGAATAACGCTTGCTTACCTTCTGCATTCAAAGCAAGTACAAGATCAATTTGTTTTAAACATAGAGGCGAGGAAGGGTACCGCTTCGGCAGACTGAAGATCTTTCTCAATCTTCTTTAGCTCGTTCTCTGCTTCCTCGAAGGCATCAATTTCACCCTTGGCTGACTCTGCATGCACGTTCCGGATGAAATGAAAGAATAAAAATCAGTCGGTCAATCAAGATGATCTATCAATGTTTTTGAGAAACAATGGTCTATCACAGACATACCACGTAAGTTCTCAAATGAAGCATTAAGTTTATTAGCTTTTAGTTCAGCTTCTTTCAAGCACATCTGGAGCTTCTCAAGGAAAGCTTCTTTCTCCTCCATTTCTTCTCGTTCTTTCTGATATATTAATTAGAAGAAAAACACCTACTTTAAGGCATAACACCGTGGTGAAACCAATCGCAATAAAATAGTATCGTCACCAGCAAACAAACCATGATTTCAAGTTGAAGCTCATTAACACTTGAAGACGATGATGCTTCATTCTCCGCAGCGACTGTGCTCTTCAAATCTCGCATCTCGAATTCCTTTGTCGTCAAAACTTTCTCTGCTTGGCTTCGGTGCTTCTGCATGAACCAAAGAAAGGAAAATGCAAAAACTGTTATGAAAACTAGAGCTATGTGAAAACAAGCTAATCATTTAAGTTAAGACGCCTAACGAGTGGGAACATTAGTCTAGACATGTCCACTGGATTAATTAATGAATTCAAATTTACCTTCAGTGTGCGGATTTTCAACTCAAGTTCTTCGAGATTCTCCTCTGCTCCCCTCTTACGTCTCATGCATTGATTTATCTCGTTTTGTCCTCGAGAAGCCTCTATTTCAAGATCCTTGATCTGGTCATCAAAAGAAGCACATAGTCGCGTAGGTTTACGAGGAATAGGAGGAAGAGTTGTCTGAACTGGCCCACGAAAAAACCTGAGGTAAGAGTAGATACATTATTGTTATGACTGGGGAAGATCCTCATCTATCCCCTAGATTGTCTCAAGTCAATCCCTTGTCACGTTCACAATTGTATTAAAAAGAACAAAAGATATCTGTAAACGAGTTGTTCTTGTTTGCAAGTGAAGATATAGAGACTTTCCATGCCAAAGCTAACAAGTTACTTACATTCTGTATCCGTCTAAAGTGTAAACATCCTTCAGATTTGAGAGCCTTTGCCCAAAAGCAACTGCCTTTCCCACCTCATAGTTCTCTGCCAGTACTTGCCTCTCAACATTACTCTGAAATATCCAGAAAACAAGACCAAAATATGTATACCGTCATATAAGATTGTAAGAAAGTAGAAAATTAGTAAGTCTGAGGGGAAATCTGAAAGTAAGATTACCACATCCACCAAGACATTAAGAACGGTTGGATTATCAGAATGCAAGACAGAGAGAATTGTTGGATGCTCTGTCTGAGGAATCATGTGCCTTGGTATATTTAACCTGCACAAATGAAGAAAGAAAGCAAATTGTGCTGTCATAAGCTACTTATTCATTAATTTTAAAGGGTTAAAAGAAAAGATTAAAATGTTTCATTGAACTTTGAACCTTGGTCTCGAAAAGTCATATATGATAATCCTAAGGTTTTTATAATTGGCTTCATTAGCACAGCTTCTTAAAGTGAGAGAATCTTTGTGATCAGTCACAATGAATGCATTTAACATGTTTCCAAGAGCTTGTTCAACTGCAGACGCCCATTTATTGCCATTGATCAACGTCTGTAGAACATCACACCATTAGAAGATATTTTATGAGATTTTTGATTCCACAAACTATTAGTACATTGGAAGATTGTTTTGGAGCAGAGATTTGCAAAATAAACAAATAGAAACTTACCACATGGGAGCCAATAGGACCAATTGGAGGCTTTTTGAATCTACGATGATGTCTCTCAATAGCCTGCAGAAGATAAATGACTCTGTCCCCTCCAAACGCAGTAACCTAGTAAGCATGCATGTAATTGTGTGCCTCTTAGGTTTTATCGAAAGAGGTTTGGCAATATCCAGTTGAAACACCAATATTATAATTAAATCATGCAAACCGTACCTTGTTTGTTTGATGTTTCTTTAGATCATAAATGTTGGAGTTTATATTATTTTGTCTCTTTTGATGATCTCGAATCTAGAAGCCAAAAGACCAAAAAAATGAAAAATGTGTTAATTACAAAATTAAAGCAACCTGCATAAGAAACTGATAAGATTCTTATAAATATTCATGTGGAATGTATGTAAGTAGCAAATATTTTGTACCATATCCTCGATATGTTCCATCTCTCTCCTTCCAGCTGACGCTTTTTCCAGTAAGGAATTCTCTTCCTCTTTCAATCTAAAGGTATCAAATATTTGAAGAAGAATGAGACGACTACAGAAGATGGATAGGAACAAGAAAAAAGAAATGATAAAACTTAATATTATAACCTGGAAAGTAGTGTTTCAGCCTTCTCAATCTCCTGTTCCAAGTATCTCAGTTTCTCCTCGGTTTCAGATTGTTCAGCCTGCATCATTAACAACCTATGAGAAATATACCTTCACAACACATTACTGTTTTGCCAAGACACTGAGCACAAAAGGATACTGTCAATGACCAATACAGAGGACCTGAGTGTTTCTCATTGTCTGTTCATTGATATCTCCAACCTGCCGTTCAAGCCTTCTAACACGATCCTTAATCTTCTGAACACTATTTCGCTTATGATTGAATTCTTCTTCTAGAGCAATCTTTTCTCGTGCCGCCTACAGTCAGAATTAACATCATGAACACACAAGACAAGATACATCAAAATCACATTCTAAAAGTTCATTAAACCCAAAGCAATTTTTCCAAACTAAATCTCGTTGAATGTTATTTTCATGCTGTCCACGTTCAGAATCTATGTATATTTGAGCCATGCAACGCATTTGGCAAATCCAGTACATTCATATGCCTAATATATGTTGTTAAATGAAGGAAGATAAACTGCTAATTCTATACGGAAAATCCCATCCACTAGACCCCTTTAAAAATTATATACTACATACCGTCTTGGCTGATTGGTGACAAGTCTCTATCTCTCTCTTCATCGCAGTTGATTCATCCATCAGACATGCAACTTTAGCTTTCTTCTTGGTCAAGCGATCCCTTAATGATTCGACTTTACCCTACAGAATTGAACAGTTAGAATCAAACAGTTGGAGTTCCAGAACATTAAGTAAGCAATATATTCAGCTCTGTGTAAATAGCTCTCTATAAATTTCAGTTTGAGTTCAGCCATATATTCAGTTTAAGTTCTAGAACATGAATTAAGCAATACAATCAGTAAGCTACAAGGTTCAAACTCTAAGCAACTCGACCATTAGGCAAAACCACACCCAAACTTAAGGAAGCTTGATAATATGTCTTAACCATGGTCCTTGAAGAATACTTTAGGGTGCAAATACATCAAGACTCCACTTAATCAAACTCTCTCTTTTTATACAGCTATAAAATTCATTGTTACCAGGGAGAAACTAGCGCTATAGTGCAGCGATTTTTCATAGCCATCCAGATAATGAAAAAGTATGTATGACTTACTAGTTCCCAGTCTATTTTAGCTTGGCAAGTAGGTATGCGTTCTTTAAGCTTAACAATCTTATCGGTCTGTTCCTGGAGCTGCCTATCCACATCATACACCCAAGACCAAGCAAGTTTCTTTTTCAACTGCTGTAACTTTTGAGCTATTTCTTCAACTTGTTCCATGTTCTTTATCTTTCCACGCAACTCATTGATCTCTTTCTCTATTGGTTTAATTGTTTCCTCCATTTCATCGACTATGGCAGTTGCAGAATTCAAGTGCTCGTAGATACTTTGGAGAAGATCATTAACTTGCTGGAGAAGAGTTGCCTTAAAAAAGAACTAAAGAACAGAAGCTTTTAGCCCAAAAAAAAAATCGAATATGGTTGACATCAATTTAAACCAGTTTACAGCAGATACCTTAAATTTATCTTTATCATTTCCAGAATGCAGGAACTCCCTGCTCTTGTCTTGACTCATTACTACGCAAGGATTCTCAACATCAATCTACACATGTACATAAGACAGATCAACCAATGAGTATGGCAATATGGCAACGAGTTTGAATGAAAGACAAAAAAACTCACATTATAATGTTCAACAAGTTCCCGTAGCTCATCCTTTCGGCTACTTACTTTTTTCCCTGCAGCACATAGGTTTCATAATAATAAGAACAGAAAAAACCCCTTTGAGGAAAGAGAAGGGCTAAAGCGAATAAACCTTCATGATCCTTGAGAATGGTAGAACTAGCAGACTCGGTTATCCTACGCTCGATAATTATAACGTCACCATATACTTCAGGCTTAAAAGCATCTTCTCCTTGGTTTTTCATTTCAACATGAACAACCGCATAGCTGCAACGAGTTCCAATTGAAAAGAAGTTTCAGTCACTCTTACCACTAAGTTCCCAAGTGTTTGCAGCATAACAAACCTGCATCCAGTTTTAATGAAATCCTTCAAAGTGGAAGCGCGTTGAGTCCCTTTCGCTCTACACCCGAATGCAACACATAGAGCAGTCAATATCGCACTCTTTCCACCTTGCCAACACACACACCAACCAAATTAGCTTTCGAGAAACATCACAGAGCGTGAATTTCAAAACCCCAACTCTCAATAAGGCATGCGTATTTCAATTCAATCGATTAGAGAGCTAAAGATGAAAACTTTAGTGACGGAAGAGACACTTACTTCCGTTTTGGCCGGTGATGAAATTGACCCACTCGCCAAACTCGATCTGGAGATTACTATGGCACATGAAATTCTCGAGCTTAATCCTAAGGATAGTACCCGACCCGGAACGCTGTTTGATGAAGGAAGCGCTGGGTCGAGCCCCAGGTTTCGCCATGGCTTTGTCGCGTTTCTAGGGTTTTTCGCTCCGGCTGAGACTAATTAGAAAAGAGAGGAAGGCTAATCGCCGGGTGCTTTAGGGCGGGAAAGAGACGAGACGAGGTGAGGCTATTATACACCGCGTGTATGCTAACCATGCCCGTCTTCACCGTCCGATCTTCTAGAGATAGCCATTATGGGCCTTACAATTTACTTAACATCGGCCCATTAGCCATATTTGTATACTTTGTTTTTTTTCTTTTAGAGCGAAACGCTGTCGTTTCGACGCTTCTACACATTTACATAAGTTTATGATTTAGTTTTAAAAACATAGCATAGCATTATTATTCCTTTTTAGGGACCAAAAGCATAGCATTATTATTCATAGCTCAAAACTAACACACATGATAGAGATAATCATAATACAAGAGATTCATGAGAATCAAATCACGTATGTATCTGTAAGCGAATTTTATGTAAACAAAGATGTGAACTGGTCTTTGAGATTTTCACCTGGATGACCAAATCCATCACCCTCCTTGTAGAACAAATAGATCACACGTGCAAGATTGAAGACCCGCACAAGGATTTGGCGTGGTACAGTGGATGAAGCTTTAAAGAACTCTTCCATCATTATCTCGTGGTGATCCTTTATCATCTTCTTTAATTCTGTAACCGCTTCTTCTTGAGTAACACTATGTTGTTTCATGTAACAGTTGACTCCATTTGCCACTTCCCCTCTCTTCAGCTCTTCCTCGAAAGTGGCTATGTCGTTCGTCAGACGAAGCACAACATTAAAAGCATGGATGAATTTGGGTTTGGATGCGACCCACTCGTACATTATTTTCTCATCACAGTCTTCCATACCTAGAAAGATGTAGAGTGTCATGTCATCCATTGCGGCTGTGACGACCCCAACCTCCATGTACTCCTCAAAGCTTGGTACATGACCTGTTCGTGCCCATTTTGCTATCTTTATGTACCCTTCCTTCATCAAGCTCTTTATCTATGTTTGTCGATATAAACATACAACATTAATCGTATGCATCATACTGTCTTTGTCTAATGATAATTAACATTTACGCACCTCATTAATAGTTGGTTGTACACCGCCATGTCTTCCTAGCGAACTCATTTCTCGTTCAATATCTTGAATAATTTCCCACAAATTTCGGAAGATGATTTGCATATAGCTTGGTAGATCTTCAATGGCTCCAATATCCCACCTAGCCATTAAGTTTATCAGACCAAAAGACTAGAGTTCAGGTTAAAATAATGTTGCATGTACCTTTGCAAAGCATCAGTGAAACTTGTGACTTCAGGAAGAGTACCATATGCATCATATGTGTCATCAACAACCGTCATGATCATGGAAATTTTAGTGCATATAACCCTCGCTAGGGAATATCGTGGCTCTAAATATATACCCACCATGCCCAAACCGTACTCCGCAATTCTATCCCGGAAGGTATACGGCAGCTTGGATGCAAGATCTATCTCTTTCCACCATCTGCAATCACATATGAAATTACCAAGACGGACACAACAAGATTGAGGGTCCATATGTAAGGTTTTACGGTTACCAACTCAAAGCTAGTTGATAATAAATTGAACTGGTCTATATTGTGTGTCTATTATAATAGCTCTGGTATCATCACACTTTTGATGTGAGATTCCTACTAATATAATATATGATTTTAGAATTAGCTAAAGGAGATTACTTAGTGAGAGCTTTGAGCTCTTTGATGTAATGCAGCTGGCAATAGCTGAAGTTGAGTTTCGCAAACTTGAGCAGCTTCTCATCGTGATATTCTTCTTCTTTGTAAAAAGAGATGTATTCTCTTGCAACTGCTATCTCTATGCAACGATATCTAGGTATGTATAATACATGTTCTATGAGCTTTGAGAGATGTGGATGAGTAGTAGTCACTGCTAAGTGAGTCCTAGTGAAACTCCGTGCTTCCTCCATTATATCCTCATCTTTTGTTTTGAGATATGATGCTTGGTACAACTGCAACATCCCTCTAACATCTCCAACTACACTTTCCTTGAACTTTCCATCATGTTCCCCTTTGAATCTTTCAAACACAACTATAATGAAATCGACATGAGTGATATATATATAGTCAAAATAAGAATAAACATATATGCTAATCAAAGAAACTAATATAAGGGATAAGGCCATTACCACAAGGCATTTTGTGTCCATACAATCTGAAAACCTCAAACATAATAGAGATTGTTTCAAGATCATCTTCATTGTCGGTTAATATCTCCAGCTCCCCAAAAGTCTTGTTTAGAATCTCTTCAATTTCATTTTCGAAATAATGGGAAATCGCTAGACTGATAAGCAAGTGAATGAGACGAATCTTATCCTTGGTACAGGTGTGAAAAGACATGAGCATATCTCTCACACACGGCTTCATAACTGATTCAATCTCATGCTCAATTTCATCGATTTCCTATAAAAATATGACGTAAGAAACACATGTTAGATGTAGTTACGATATGACATAATGGGTTTAAAAGATATGACGCGCTATCTTAAAAGAAAATTAAAAAATGAACCAATGGGATATCTTAACTGTCTTAACTACAACTAACAATACATAGTCATGAACTTCTGTCTGAAGACACATCGGGAAGCTATGTACTTACAGAATCATTGACAGGAACAGAGAAGTGGTGATCTCCTAAGAAAGTGGGGGTAAACTGAGCCAAGGGACGAGTATTCTCAAGATCGTTACTAGTAGCCATTACATAGAACGAATCTTGTTTTGTGGGTTTTCGAGGAAGAGTTTGGTTTTGAAGCAAAGGGCGAGGTAAAAGAGAAAGCTTGGTCTTGTGATAGAGAGTGACTTTGTGAGTGCGAGGGATAATTTTAGGACCAAAACTCATCGACATACTTGAAGTTTGCATTTTTAAACGCTGTCAATAAAAAAGATAGACACGAGAGAGTTTCTACTCTGCTTTATGTTTTGATGATGGATTGGATGGTTCACTTTGCTCTCACATCTTCAGCTTGCTTTAAATAGATACAAGATCTAGTGGAGACTAGACAGCCTAGACAATATTTTAACAGTGAAACTAAACTAAACTACTTACGTCTAGTGGAAGTTTATAAATCTCTCCTTTTCTTTTATAATGAAATTAAATTTTACTCTAAATCTTATTTCATTTTCAAGTTAAAAATGAAGTATTGTGTAAAAGATAAATGCATTACTCTATGAATAATTTTATTTCACTATAAATAGAAAATAGAATGAGATTCAAGAAAATTAATTCTAAATTTTATATTTATAAAAATGTTGTTAGACACATCATGATCTATATATTTGGAGGAACTATTTTCTTATACATACCCTGAAAAAAGAAGTTACTTAATTTGGAAAATAAAAATTAAGCAAAGAATTAAAAAAGTGTATAAAACGAATACGATTATAATTGTCATAAGTGTGTATTGTTTTCTTTTCCAGTTTTGGGTAGACAACATATACACTTTTGACTCTGGCAAGATCTGTACCATCCAAAGAGAGTATTTATACTTTCTGTGTATTTTTAAAATTACAAATGTCAGATAGTCTTTGTTAACATTTTTGTCAAGCAGCTTGCTTTAGACAAAAAATCTATATTCCAACATGTCCTTGTTCCCTGTTAGATATCAGAGATTCAGAATTGTCCATGCTTTTTATGAAATGATTAGACCTGAAAGATGCCTAAGGTATTATTGTGTTAAGTGGCTGTAACATTTACCGAAAGAATACAATAATTTCATATGACGGGGGATTTTGTGCCAGGATCCAAATTAATCTTCAAAATCTATGAAAGAATTATGCCTGCTTCTACAATAACCATCCAAACATGATTACAAAATTTAACTAAAAGTGCAAGAATTCACTCTACTCCCTTAACTTGCATGGTAAGTCTTTCTACACGCTACACCACCAAAGAGTAGTTAAATTACTATTATCGAAATTTCTCAAACGTTACAAGGGTTTCTTTTCAATTAGATCTGGGAAAATAGCAGATGAACATTAAATGGGAAATTTTATCGTGCGTTTATTATACATCAACCATTAATATAACCTTAGGTCAACTCTTCTAATATTATCATATTGACACTGACTGAAACCACAATATAAAATTACTATAATACAACTTGAATTCGATACATCGAGACCACACCATAAATGATCATGTTCATCTTTTCCAAATGTAGAAGTAGTAGTATAACACAAGTGACGAGAGCCTATACATTAAACACTGCCACTGGTACTCTGTTCTATGTTTTGATTGTCTGTTTAACTTTTTTTTTCCTCCAACGAGGCATTTTTCTTTTTCATTCATTAAAAGCTTACGAGTTCAGTCGAATTGATTACCATATGGGACACATTTTGAGTTTCTATTGCATATAAAGACACTTTCTACTTGCAAGGCACTTTGTGGTGGGCTCAAAGAAAATGTGGACAGTTATGCCCTTATTGAAATGAAAGAGAAGTTGGCTTACGGTTTCGATAGCACGTGAACTTTTTGTTTTTGTTTTGAAATAGTCTTTTTTTAACACTTTTTTGGAATAGTTTGAAATTGTTATTTTATTTTTTGATCAAATATTTTGGTTATGTTGTGGATGTGGACGACCATAGATAAAAAAAGAGATCTTTTAAATTTGTGGATAGAGAATCCAAACTTGATGTGGTGGACAGAGTCACTAACACTAAACAACTTAGATAAAAAAAAATTGTGACATTAAAAGGCTATGGATATAGATACTAATGTGTCCAAATCTCAAAGATGAACAAGTTAATAAGTTCAAACCAAAAACAGCCACGTACATGTCCATTGAGAAAAACAAAAGGTGGGTGATGAAAAACAAAGTTAAACAGACCAAAAGGTTAATAACTTCAAACATGTCCAACAAGAAAAACAAAGCTTAAATTCAAACATGTCCAACGATTATATATGAATGAGCTCTTGGTAACTTACGGTTTCTCTTGATGGATTTACAGCTTCTTTTAAGTCCCATTAGCCACGGCAGTGTTACCCTCCTGAAACCATGAGAAACCCCAACACTTTGAATCTATCTTAAGACAAAGAACACAACATCATTGTTACTTCACATAAAAGCAAAAAGAGTAACCCGAACTGGATTGCAACTGCCTAGAAAATGGTTTATGGAAGGTTTGAGACTTGAGATGAATATGCTTTTTTTGTGGATGCTCTTTTTGTGGACAGGATCTTGGGAACAATATTACCAACTCTATGAACAAATGTGGATTGTCAATGCATACTCATTACCAATTCTAGTAGGCAAGTAGATTCCACACTCATAAACCAAGATTTAAAAAAACTGTGAAAAGAAGTCAAACATGACAGAAAAAGATGCAATTAATACAATATCCATAATCTAAGATGATTACCAGGTGAAAGAGCAGCAAAGTACAAAGGTCTTCCTAGAACTCAAGACCCTCCATGCTTCAGAACTCGAGACCATGAATGTCACCAACCACAACAACTTTTGAATCAGAGTCCAGATCATCAACATGGACAATAATGCGTTCTTGGTGGAGGATTTTGGAAGCAGTGAGGATGAGGGAGTCGAAGACGTTGACAGGCATCACTGAAGGGAACTGAGAAGGAGGGAGGTTCCATGAAGACTATTCAAAAGAGGACATAAGGCCATGTACCCACTCGTTGGTGAGAGTCCATCCATTTGTCCATGTAACGGGTGATGGTGGAGCACGTTCCGTTGGAAATAACTGAAGCTATAAATGTAAACACAAACCAAAAGAGACTCTGGTTATAACATAAGCAAAGTATTTAGAGATCAAAGCCCTTACGAAGAAGTTACAATGATAAAACCATTACAATAACTCAATGATTCTGGAAACAGAAAGGTAGAAACCATCCATAAGAACATCAAAATCCAATCTTTATATACAAATTACATACGTTACACATTCTCCTCATCAGAACAACAAAAGCTCAAAATCTGTATATTTGTTTACGGAAAGAGATCAAACCTGGCCACCAAGGACATCTACGGTTGGGAGAGCTTTCCAAAGGCTCTCTGTATTTTGTTAATCAAACCTATAAAACTTCTCATCCTTGCCATGTTTCCTCGAACGGATCAAAGAACCTCTCACCGACGCTCAGATCTAGTTAACTAGTTCCAGCGAAATCTGGAAAGAGGTTATCTCACAGTGGATTTGAAATGTCCGGTGAGTTTTACGGGTTATCGAGGCGGTGAAACGGTCGCTGAATCTCGAGCTTTTCCACTCTCTGATACTCTACAGCAGCTACCCTGAGCTCAGCCACGGCGGATCCCGAGCTCATCCACGGCGGATCCCGAGTTCAGCCACGGCGGATCCCGAGCTCAGCCACGGCGGACCCCGAGCTCATCCACGGCGGATCCCGAGCTCAGCCATGGCGAATCCCGAGCTCATCACGGCGGATCCCGAGCTCAGCCACGGCGAATCCCGAGCTCATCCACGGTGGATCCCGAGCTCATCCACGGCGGATCCCGAGCTCTGCAGCCACGGCGAATCCCGAGCTCATCCACGGTGGATCCCGAGCTCATCCATGGCGGATCCCGAGCTCAGCCACGGCGAATCCTGATCCCGTCCATGATCGATTTCATTACAAGCTCTGGTCTTATCATCACACCAATCAATCCTCTTTTGATTTTTTTATTGAACTCTGTGAATTAGGTTTGAACATTTGAGAAAATATAATTGAGTTAAGAAAGAGGATGAATTTGTTATTCTTTCGAGAAAAAAAAAGAAGAGTTTGCGTAACGAGTTAGGAGAGAAGAAGAGTGAGAAACTGAAATTTAGTCTAGTTCAGGGATGTTAGTGTCTTTAGATACACAAAATGTGTGTGGCAAGTGCAATGTGTCTCCAAGTGTAATTGGAAATTCATAAAGTCTCTCTAGGAGTAAATTTTTCAATTTTAAATAGTCTCGAATATAAAACAGTGACCTCTCGTAGATAACATGGGCTTCGATATCTTCGTCCAAAATGGGCTTGGTGTTTTCTAGCCCAAATATTGCTAACTAGGGAGACCGACATGAATTTTCTATACTTTTTTTTTTTACTGCATGAATTTTCTATACTTGAGGGCTTTTTCGTCGTACCGTGTGTATTAATTAGTCAACTATTTATCAGTCAAACTAAAAATTATTTGCATGCCATAACTTTTGTATTAAGCTGCAAAATAATAAAAACACTAAACATTTGAAGGTGATTTCTATTATATAAGAAAAACAGGGAATAATAATTAGTTTGCTGAATAATTGTTAGAGCATATATGTCACTAAACATTTATGGTAAGTGGATAACTCCTTTTGAATAGAACTCTACACGTACTTACGTATTCCTCAATCTCTGCAACTATATATACCTCGAAATGATACAAAACAACATATTCAAACAAACACTTCTCCCAGAAAAAAACATTAAAAATCTCTACCTTCTTTCTTTCCATCGTCATGATGTATTCACTTCTCAATGAAACAAGAAACTGTCAAGTGTGCAAGAAATCATTTCCAAATGGGAGAGCTTTAGGAGGCCACATGAGGTCCCACACTCGGAAAATTTCGGCATCAAACGCAGAATCAGCAACTGGCTCGACCGTCCCAACATTGAAGACACTCACCAAACTTGCAGCAAACATCAGACCTAATGAAACAGTTTTGATGAGATCTGTCCACACAAGTGAAGTTGGTCCGGAACCAGATCTAAAGAGAGGAGAAGGTGGACAACAAATAAAAGGCAAGAGAAAGTTCGTCGTGGATGTAGATGAGTGTCCGAGTTCTTTAACAGCTGTTGAAGAATGTGCTTTGTGTCTTGTAGCCATGTCTAAGGGACAGAGACCAGAAAATTCTCAGAATTGGAATGCTATTGACCGCTTGCTAGCAACTCCAAATGAAAAAGAAGAATATACTCGAAAGTCTATCGATATAGATTCTGATGATGATGACAGAGAAGACAAAGATAAATATGTTGCTTCAAATGTGAGAGTCTTAACAGAAGACATCGATGAGAATGAAGATGAGGATGACGAGGATGAAACATATTTAGTTGAGAAGGAGAATCAGTGTAAGAAAAAATTTACGTGTGATATATGTGGAAAAGTTTTGCATTCGTATCAGGCATTAGGTGGTCATCGAACGAGTCACAGGACCAAACGGTTGAAGATTTGTGACAAGAATGGTCAAGCCATGGTTCGACATTACAAATGTGAAATATGTGGCAGAGTGTTTGGATCCGGTCAAGCACTTGGTGGTCACAAGAAGGTTCATTATGTGTTTCTATAACCAAGTAACTAGGTTCGTTATGTTTGGTTAGTGACTTCAGCCGAGTAGCATAGAATAAAGGGTGGAATTTGGGTGATTAATAGATTTGGATGAAAGATAATCAAAATGTGTTCTCTATTTTTATGTTGTTGTCCCTTTTAGTTTATTAACAAAACTCTGGTTTAAGTTTAAGTTTTCTTTTCTGTTTTCTCAGTTATTGTAGCCCTTTGGTTTATTTATCATATATTAACAAAAGTTTGGTTCAAAGTTATGTTTTCTTCCTTCATATAATCTCTTATTCAGAATGTGTATATGTTTTTAAAAAATTTGAACTGCAAGATTTCGAAATATCAAATTAGGATCCTAGATGTAGTGATACAATATGATGCAGAGAAATCGACCTAATTAGAGACTATTCATAATATTGTGTTAGTCAAAAGACAAAATCAAACATTCATAGTAAAAAAATATGTTCTACTTTCTAAAAGAGAGAAAAAATATTCGTGTAAGTTTACAAAATAAATAAAAATTAAGTTTTTGTTTGACTAACTGAAATCAAAGATATTATATTCAAATATATCCATTGGTTTTTTTCTTGGGTCAAAATATATCAATTGATTCAAAAATAGAAATACTATGATATATGGAAACAGTGTAATCAAAATAAATAGTGGTACTACTAAGAATAGGAATAGCATGTTATATGGAATTAAAATTAAATAGAGTCATCATTTTATTGTCTTTCTTACTAATTCATAATTTGATTGTTTCTTTGCATTTAACATGTTAAAGTAGTGTATTACATTAAGAAGAAATACGTACATGTGTTTTGTTTTAATTCCTTGAATATGATTTGCAAAAGTGTGAAACAAAAACATTAATAGTTATCACTTGCAAATGATATATATATATATATATATATATATATATATATATATATATATATTTGATTAACATGTAAATGCTAAGGTGGACGCAGGGTGAGGGAGTGTTAAACCGTCTGAAATCATTCTCTATAATCATCTTTTTTTGTCAGTTTCACATTCTATTTTATTATTTTTCCTTGAAGCCAATGCAAGTTAGTTTGCTCCAAAGCAAAACACTGATTTTGCAACTAATGTTGCCTCTGAAGTGAATATAGAACTTTTTCAGTAATGTGTCAATGAAGACTACTAGAAAGTCATTGTGATAATTAGCAGGGAATTAGCCATTCAAATCTTCTGAATGAAGCTGCATGCAAATGGACAGTTCCACTCTTCACGTAAAAAACCTGTCTCAAATTATTCTTTAGCCCAGTAAACGTAGAAGCTTGTTTGATATTCCTCAAAAACGAAAAATCGAAATATTTCACTCATATAATAAAACACAAAAGCAAAAAAAGTACACTCATATATATACTCTTAACACCATTCAAAAAAAATTAACTCTACCATTACAAAGCACCACCAAATACAAAGATATATCAACAAATCACACTCCAATCTTCTGACATTTAACACCAGCATTACCACCACAAACACCTTCCAGATTAACATCACTAACATTGCCAAGAACAACCACATTATCTCCCACTGTCTTCCTCTTTGGCTTCGCCTCTTGGAGAATCAGCAACACATCTCTCATCGGCGGCCGATCCGTTGGATTCCGACTTGTACACAACAATGCAATCCTCAACATCTGTTTCATCTCTTCTCTTATGAGACTACACGACCTACCCCTGCTTTTGTCTAGCACTTCCTCTACATCTTCCTTTGTCTTCAGCTTTGATCTAACCCAATCCACGATACTATTACCTTCTCCAAATTCCGGTTCGACCGATTTTTTTCCGGTTATGATTTCTAATAGTATCACTCCAAAACTGTAGATATCACTCTTTTTATCCACTTGTAGTGTGTATGCATACTCTATATAACCAAAACAAAATATAGTCAGAGGTTGTCGTAATCATATATCTAACCAAAACAAAAACAAGATAAAAGAGTCAGAGGTTGTCGTCATCACACGACAAGAAGAATGTTTTAACAAACCGACAAATAAAAAAAAAGGACAAAAGTACACATTTTTAAAACTAGAGGGAAAATTAAGTAATAAAAAAGAATAACGAGGGTACCTGGCGCAATATAACCGTAAGATCCGGCAACGACGGACATAGACTCATCGGTCTGAATCAACTTCGCGACGCCGAAGTCCGCCACACGCGCCTCGAAGTCCCCGTCGAGGAGAATATTACTAGGCTTCAAATCACGGTGCACGATCACCGGATCACAGTCGTGGTGGAGGTAGCAAATCCCCTGAGCGACTCCGATCGCGATATTATACAACGCCGTCCACTCCGCCGCCGCGTTAGTCGTCTTATCCCCTCCGTGGAGGAGATCGTCCAAGCTCCCGTTGGGCATGTACTCGTACAGAAGCATCGTGCACTCCCGGTTCGAGCAGCATCCGAGGAGGCGCACGATGTTCCGGTGGCGCACGTGGCCTAACACGTCGACCTCCGCGAGCACGCCGCTCTTCCGCCGCCGGATCTTCCCGTTCTCCTTGTTCTTCCCCCAGAGCTTCTTCACCGCGATGACCTCCCCGTTCGGCATCTCGGCCTTGTACACCGTCCCCGTCGACCCCATCCCGAGGATGTTGTCCGTCTTCGAGAGACACTCGACGACGTCGTCCGCCGTGAAGTTCAGCCTCTGGAACGCCGTCAGCTTCCACGGTCCTACCTCTCCGCCGTCGACTTTGCTTTTCTTGAAGCACCGAGCGGCGGCGACGAGGAGGAAGAACGCGGCGCCGATGGCCGCCGCCATTATCCAGACTATAGCTCCGGCGGTTTTCTTCCGGCCGTAAATCTCCGGTTCCGTATCGGAGCCGCAAGGCTTCCTTAGCACGTCTCCGCACAGCCCCTCGTTAGAGGAGAAGAACAACGGATTCAAATGCGTGAACGAACCGGTCGGAACCGGACCGGTTAACTGATTAAACGAAACGTTGAAAGTCGTTATGGTTTTGGAGCTTCCGAAGTCGGAGGGGATCGTACCGGTTAAGAGGTTACGAGAAAGATCCACGTCAGCAATGGAAGGAAGCGTGGAAATCTCCCAGGGGATGATTCCGGTTAAGTAGTTGCGGCTGAGGTTCAAAGAGAGAAGCTTTTCGCAGTGTCCTATGTCCCAAGGGATGGTCCCGTTGAGCGAGTTTCCTTGCAGCTCAACCCTGTAGAAGCTCTTGCATCCCACGTAGTTTGGAACCTCACCGATCACGTCGCTGAAACTCGCCGAGAAGATCTGCAAGTTGGGAGCTTTCCAGATATTCTCCGGTAATCTGCTGTGGAACGAGTTGCAGGAGAGGTTCAAGTACTGAAGAACAGGAGCTTCGGCGAAGTCCGATGGAATCTGGTCGGTGAATCTGTTGCTGCTCAGGTCTACGAACGTGAGGTTGTCAAGAGAGCCGAATCCTAACGGTATGGTGCCGTTTAGTCTGTTGTTTTGAGTCCTGAACCTCCAGAGAGACGTGCAGGTTGTTAAGCTCTTTGGGAGCTGGCCTTCGAGGTTGTTGGAGAAGAGGATGAGTTTGTAAAGCTTGTTGCCGTTGCAGAGAGAAGGAGGGATGGTTCCGGTGAATGAGTTGTTTGAGACGTCTAAAGTCTCGAGCTTTCCGTTTGTTCCGAGCTTCTGCGGTAAAGCTCCGGTGAAGTTGTTGTTCCAGAGAGACAATGTGGTTAGCTCCGGGAGCTCCCCGATGCCTTCGGGGACTTCCCCCGAGAGATTGTTGCTGATTACGCTAAACCACGTGAGATTCTTTAAGGAGGAGAAGCCTGGAGGGATGGTGCCTGAGAGCTGGTTGCTTGATAAATCTAGTGACTTTAGAGATTTTAAGTTGCTGAAACTCTCTGGGATTGCGCCGGTGAAGCCGTTGAAGAAGAGGAGCAAAGTCTCGAGCTTTGTGAGGTTTCCGAGTTCTTGAGGGAGAGAGCCAGAGAGGGTGCAGTTGGAGACGTCAAGGTACTTAAGATTCGAGAGTGATGAGAATTCAGAAGGTATGTTTCCTGTGAACTGATTGTAACCGATCTCGATGTGTTGGAGGTTTGGTAGGAAGCCTAATCTCGGAGGTAAAGCGCCTCCGAGAAGGTTTCCGGCTAAATGGATAAACTTTAGTCTCTGTAAACCACCGTAAGCTGCAGGTATCTCTCCTTCGAAGTAGCTACCACCGAGGTTAAGCTCTTCCAAGAAACGGAGACGAGCCACTTCCAGAGGCAACAAGCCTTCGAAGTTGTTGCTGAAGGCGTTGAAGACTCTTAAGAACTTGAGCTTGGAGATTCCAGGAGGGAAACTTGATTCAAAGGAGTTATGGCTGATGTCAAGAGTGGTGAGCTTGGTGAGGTCAAAGAGAGAAGTGGGAAACGGACCCACCAAGGAGTTCTTACTGAGGTTCAAGTAGAGCAAGCTTGATGACAAGTAACGAATCTGTTGAGGAAGATGGCCTGTGAGGTTCCGGTTAGAGAGGTCAAGAGAAATGACTTGAGCCGTTGCATTGTCGCAGACTACACCGGACCAAGAACACCAAACGGCGCCGTTTTGGTTATCGGTGACTTTCCAGTCTTGAAAGGCAGAGGGGGAGGAGGAGAGAGATGTTTTGAGGGAAATGAGAGAGGAGAGCTGAGGTGAAAGCTTGAGAGATAAGGAAGAGAAAGGAAGAAGAAGGATAAAGAGATGAACAAGAGAAAGAGAAGTGTTCTTCTTGTTCATGGCTTTTTTAGGAAGAAGAAAGTGAAAAGATTGTCTGAATAAGTGAGGTGAAGTTGAGAAAGGCTTTAGGGTTAACAATGGTGGATATAAGGGTTTGAAGAAGGTGAAGAAGGAGAAGAGAAGAAGTCATCATGAAGGTGATGATTGTGGAGTGCGTCTAATGGTCTGGCTTTTGTTGGTTAAGGCATTATGGTTTGTGTGGGGAAGAAAAGAAAAGACGAACTCAATCCATTTTCCACTCTTCTTTTACTTTTCTTACCTTTTTCAAAATTACTTACTTCTTATTTTAATACTTGTTCCTTCTTTATTGGTTGTTGGTTAAGGCATTCTGTTATGTCATACATAAACAATTAATATTTATAATCCATTTGTTTGTAATTGTTGAGCAAACAAAATTCCTATGAATTACTAATTACAATTTTGTTTTATTTAATAAAACATTATTTGTCAAACTATTTTATAATATGCATGCATTATATAGGTCTATTTTTTTGTTCCCATCATACAAATTACAATACTGGCTTCTGGGTGGAGATCTTTGAAAATCAGAAACCAAATCAACATGCCACTCATTCTTATTAAAAATACATTATTTACATTTTAGATTTGTCTGCATCTTATTTTTACCTCTTTTAAATTATTTTTCCATTTTTGGTTTTCTTTTTGAAACCATTTGCAGACAAATTGAATGTTTATTGGAATGTATAGAACATGCATACATACATACACACACAAGAAATGTGTATATAAGTAAGTGAAAGTGGGCTGTATGTATCTCAGTCACTCACAGGATCCAATAAAGCTAAATTCCTCTGTTACTCCACTAACTCTCAAAGCCCACTTTGTATATTTATTAAATACGAAATTTTTATTTATTTATAAAAAATACATTCAAACTAGTATGATTTATTCGAACACCAATTCTGGCGCCCAAAAAGATTCAAGGTTCTTCAAGGCTTCAAGCAATCCATCACACCATTCAGTTCATACGTATAGTCGATTAGATATACGCGTGCATCTCTTTAGTACTTTTAATAAATAAAAACAAATAACCCAGAGTTACTTGCTTTCAATTAGTTGACACAATAATCTTATCATTATCATTGAAATCTTAGTGAAAAGATGTACATATTGTTCTTTTGGTTTGCATAATGACTCCTTTATATAGCTATTAGATCACTGTAGATTAGTTAAAAAAGAATCTTTTCAATTAGTTGTCTTGCATGTCTTATTTACGAATTCGGTTAATTTTCAAATAAATTAACAACATTATGAAATATTTTTATATTCACTCTGTAACATTTTCATGTAATTCTTAAGATAGCTCAATGACATGGTCATGTTCTACTAAAAACATACTTTTATCTCATTTTGATTAATCTACAAGTGTGTTAGTCAAAAAATAAAATGATCTACAAGTGTATATATGTGATTGTAAGTTTGTCATAATGGACATTTATTTAAATTCATGGTTTCTAACATTTTTCATGTATTTTTTAAAAGATCTCAATCACATGCACAGCCGATCCTGGCATCAAACGAGTGAAGCAGTTGCTTGCGGCTGTTTATTTTATGAATAAATTCCGGCGACATATTTTCAAAATTCTCCTTAGTTTAGTGGCAAAGCTCACATATCTCCCATTCTTCATTTTCTGGGTTGGACTATCAGTGGTTAGCCACATTTTTTTTTTGCTTCCGATTTTAAATGACCGGCTCTGATCACAGGTTTCTTTTCTACTTTAGATATTTTTGGTCTCATTTTAAACATTTAATACTGCTAGGAGGAGATCCAAACTTTGCCTTTTTCTTGTATATTTTTCGGACACGATGGCTTTCTCTTATTATATATTATTTATTTTCATTGTTAACATTCTTTGAGAAAACAATATAGTATTATTTTTGTCAGTGCTGTATATATAAAGTTATAGCTGTAGAAATTGACTTAGAGGCATTATAAGGATTGTGTAATGATGGTTGCTTGCCATTATAGATTCACTTTTCATCATCAGGCTGGGTGAAACTAATATCTCACATATATTCCATTTACCCCTAAAAGTTCAAAAACTATCATCATTAATCTTCAACTAATCACCTAAATTATCGCCAATGTATAAAATCTCCAAGGTACATACATGAGCGGTGAGCAAAATGCATTAATTAACTGCGAACACAAAATGATAGACATTTTTTTTTGAAAAAATACACACATTATACTGCATGTAGTTTCATTTTCCTTATATCCTAACATCGCTGCATGCACAGTATGAATATACACATGCATTTGCGTGAAGTGTTTATTTTACGTTCAAATGATTTTATAGCCTATATGAATATAATGTAGCCTTGATTTCTCAAAAAAAAAAAATGTAGCCTTGAAGTAGAATGATATACGTTTTACAAACTCGTCCTATTAGGACCAATGGTCCAAAATTTTCTGAATTCTTTTGTAAAAAATAAATAGATAGCAATAATGAGAATAAATGTGTAGAAGCATGCGTCATTTGATTTCTCTTTTGTTAGTGTTTTGTTGTCACGCGTGTCTTTTTCGCAACAACAGTGTAGTATGTTTTGCCTTTTATCATATGACGGTTCCACCCCCAACTGAACTATAGGATATATGAGATTTTGCAATATGAATTAGAGTTTGATGCAGTGCAGGTGCTCTTGGTTTGGATGCAGGTGTTCTTGGTTTGTTTTATTAAATGCAAGGATTCTTAGGTTTAGAGGTTGACTAAAATATTTAGACTTACACAGAATGAGGGTTTTACCATTTGTTTTTTGAAAGAATCCGCACACAAACTGAAGTGTCAAAGAGAAATAGGATTGAACGTTTGCTTATGACGGAATCATTATTATATATTTTTAACATTTGGTAGGAAGAAAATCGTGTTTATACATTAAAATACACAACATTTCATGATGGTAAGAAAAAATATTTTAATGATAGTAATGTTCGAAATGTTTCGGTGCTGGATTGTGATTTCTTGGTGAAATTATATTGGAAAGTTTTCTTACACAATAACGGGATTAAATCCCACTATTAAAAAATGTTTGAACAGCAGCTAAGTATTTCGAATTGAGTTAGACATAAAGATTTTGATTGGATATATGTATTCAAGTTATTTTGTTTGTATATGTAAAACATATTCATTTTTATATATTTTTTCTGGTTTCACAAAAAAAAATTTTCTATATTTTAAGATATTTTGTATTTAAAAAATAATAATAATTAAAAATATGTAAATTGATTAAATATAATTGGTTGACGGTAACTAGAAAATATACAATAAAATTATATAACAAATTTAATATAACTAATTATCATATTTTAATATGTATAAATACTCTTAAAAATTTAACAACGGATTAGAGGAAAATTATTTAAATTTGGAAGTACACTACAAACAAAAAAAGGTGGATTAGAAAGGAACAATAGTAATAAAAGTTTCCTCAAGAGAATGATGAAAGAATTGAACATTCTTCAAAAGTAAACAAGAGGATGAAATAAAGAGAAAAAGATAACGATTGATGGGAGTGAGGCCATTTCAATATATAATATGATATAATGTGACTACTTTTTATAAACTTTTTTTATTAGAAATACCACCGTTAGTGTTATTTTATTTGACATTTGTTATATCACACTTTTCGATTTTATTTCATGTTCATAATGAAACGATTTGTCATAGTGTGAATATCAAGCCTCATTCCTTTTCAATCTCTTATTACAAATCATATGATTAATGTATTTATATACTATAAAATGACAATGTAAAGTCCATATGAGCTTTAATTTTGTTCAAAATGAACTAACTAGTTCAAATAAAACAACTAACTACGGAACGTCAATAATATCTAAGTTAATTATGCAAAAGGAGTTACACTCACAATCTAAAAATAAATACATACATTTATATTGAAATAAATAAATAATTATCATGTAGCCATTTATTAGATGAACAAATATTTTATCCGTAACTTCAATCAGTTAATTTTGTGTGTAGTATATACATTTTCTCAAAGGATAAACAAACACTTTCGCTTATATGGTTGAAAAGTTTTTTTTTTTTGTCAACCCCATCACAATTAACAGAAGATGATTTGACACTAATTTCCATATTCCTCACATAAAGCCAGATTAGATGTCAGTTTTGCCATATAGTTTAAGCAGTCTGACCCGTATTAGTTTTTTTCTTGTTAAGACACTCGTATTAGTTTATAATATTTGAACAAATTTAATATACATGGCCCATGCTTTTATTTTGTCATATGTGTTGTGGGCACAGAGACGCTTTAGCTTGAAGTTATGAGCACATTTAAAGTGGCAATAATGCATTATCATTCACCTATGAAATTCCATAACATTTTCAAAGTTGTTAAGCAGATTAGATGGTAGAGCCAATGAACAAAAACAAACAAAATTAATTTATCAAAATATGTAATCATGTTGTTCATGGAAAAGAGATGGTATACTTTTTGGAAATAGATGAGTATTCATTCCCACGGGATTCTGAATCAACAACCCTAATCATCATTTTCATTACAAAACCTTGTCTTTTCTTTAATTTATGCCACATTTTCAAAACAAAATGTTATGATTGTGGGGTGAAAATGGTGGAGAGTTGGAGGACAGCCCATATGCCCATTGACCTTTCCTTTTTTCTGTAACCAGAGTGGATTTTTGTTCTTATTCACTCTTCTATAAGCTGAAGCTGATGTAAAAACTGAAGTTAGTAGTCTACACAATTAATTTTGTGTATTAACACACAATATATACATTTCTTGAATCCTAGCTTATGAGTTCTGAATTATAACGGGCCCAAGTTGTTCATATATTACGAGATAAGAATTAACCAGTTTTTCTCGTATCTTGTGGAACCAACATTTTGGAAAGACTTGAATAGACAGAAATGGTAACTTCTGAAACCCTATCAACAGAAAGATGAGGAAAAAACATATAGATCTTGAGATTGTTTCGTATACAACCAAATTATAAATGATTTGGTCGTTGAAACGGTGGAAAAGTCATTTTCCACAACCAAATAACAAGTAGGAACTTGGAACCTGAAGATTGCAGTTTACATTCTAAGTGGGGTCAAAGTTTATTTACAACATGAAGTTTATATTAATAAGAACTGGTGGGTTACAAACTGTAGTAACCACATCCGGAAGTCCTAAAGATTATTGTAATATTCTTCGATGCCTTTAGCTAGCAACAAAACATTTTCTTTTTATATCTGCACTCTGAGATAGTAGTATAAGCTCAAAGATTATGGTAACACTTTTTTTTTTGTAACTTAAGATTATGGTAACACTTCGTTACCTTTCTTATCAGAATCAAGACTTTCATTCACAGTATAAAATCAAATATTTTCGAACATTTTATAACTTTCATATGACAATTCTTATTTTTTGTCTTTGATTCCGGCTACAACAGTATGACTGTTTTATCCTAATTCAAAGTTCAAACAACATATTCTTATTTCATAACAATATTTATTAGTGTTAATAAACCAACTTCCATGATAATTTTATCTGATGTGTGTGATATAACAAACTAAGTCTCAAATTGGAGAATTAGACAAGGAGTGTCTAATATATAAAGAGATGTCCAACTCTAATAGTACGAGGCCTTTTGGGATGGAAACCAAAAGTAAATCCATGCGGGCTTGCCAATTAGGCCCAAAGTGGACAATATCGTACTAATCGGATAATACATAGTTGGACACGAGATTTCACAATCCCAACAATTGGTATCAGAGCCGGTTGACGAGAAATCTGCAAGAAAGATCGAAATACCCTTTGAGTGATAAATGAGTGATGAATGAGTATCCTATGAGTTAGGAATGAGAGGTGTGTGGCAGAAATCAAGTCAGAAGATTTTGGAAGTCAGTTGTGGGACACGAGATGAAAGTGATCCTTAGTTTGAAGGGGAGAATGTGATATAACAAACTAAGTCCCACATTGGAAAATTAGACAAGGAGTGTCTAATATATAAAGAGATGTTCAACTCTAATAGTACGAGACCTTTTGGGATGGAAACCAAAAGTAAATCCATGCGGGCTTGCCAATTAAGCCCAAAGTGGACAATATCGTATTAATAATCGGATAATACAGAGTTGGATACGGGATTTCATAATCACAATAATGTGCAACCTTTACTATGGAGCTCCACGACGATCTGGCCCGATTACGGGTTTAAAGAGCAATTATAAAGGTAACGGGTTTGTTTATTCATATTGTACAAGTATACGGCTAATTTAGAAACGTACAAAAGTATGAGACCTTAAAATAAATATGTAAGAAAAATAATAACTGTTCCATTATTAAACACTTTTGTAATAACTTGCAAGTAATAGTAAGCGCCGTTTCCGGCTTACAGAGCAAGAAAACTAGGCGGCGAAAATGGACATCAGAATCCTTAACGGTGGCGGCGGAGAGCAGCTGGAGACTTTCGAAGAAGCTGGTGCTGCTACAGCGACCAATCTCGGCAATAAGAAACCATCCATGTCACCATCAGTTTCCTCGTCCTCTGTCTCTTCTTCCACATCGGTGGAGAGAGCTGAGCCGGTGATTGATTCGTTTGAGGAGGAGGATGAGTTTGAGTGGGTGGCTGTTGAAAGAGAGGATAAAGCTCCGGAGATTGAGGAAGTTGAGCATGCTTTCTCTGCACTTCAACTGTGAGTTTTGAAAGGTTGTTTCTTTACATGTATTAAGGGTTCTCAAGATTAAAAAGGAAGTCATCTTTATATGTTAGGATGTTCAATGAAGCTGATGGTGATAAATCAGAAGACCAAGTTTCAGATCAGTCGGAGTTTGTAGATTGGATTGAGCCTCCATTGCAGCTCTGCAATACTAGTCTTCTGCAGCCTTATATGCTGGACAGATTCTACGACGCCTTTCATATGTTTCAGACGGATCCCTCAGTTCAGGTTCTGTATTGTTTGATAGCTGTCTTGAGTTCCATCATTTGCTAAAGATGTTTGAAAAGAAACATTTGGTGTCTAATGTTGTTTGCAGAGAATGGTTATGTCATTGGCTTCAGACAGGGCTGTTTGGGATGCGGTGATGAACAATGAGGTTGTCCGTGAGCTCATTACCAACGGTAAGAGAAATATAAAAGTGGACTGTTGTTGGTTATAAATGATGATGATTATGTGAAGAGTTTTCATTGAATTTTATAACGCAGCTGAGAGTTCAGAAGAAGACTCTGGTATAACCGTGAACTTCATAAGGAGGCTGCTTCAGAGAAGTGCCGTCAAAATCATGGACGCAATGGAAGTAGTCACAAAGTACGTCACCGACCTCTTCAGTGGAGATGATGATACGGTTGTTCCTGGAGATGAGACGGTTGTGTTAGCCACAGGTGCTGCGCCAGCGATGGAGAAGCTTCAGATGACGGTTCTGCTCACCATTGTTGTTCTGCTTATCGTGTTTGTAACCAGAGCCACAAAAGCTAGATAGTATAAAACACTCATGGTCCATCGCCTGCGTTACAATTGTATAAGAGATTTCTGCAGCTGTGATCCTTGTGCTACTATTTGTTGTAATAAAAGAAAAACAGTGATTTCAAACACAACATATACATCATTTGAAATCATTAATCCCAGCTAAATTAGATGTAAGAATAAAGTTACATTCACATTTTGTTTTCTGAACGACTTTGAAATCAGTTCTGATCAATAGCAAATTACAATTGATCTGCTGCATAAACTTCAGATGAACGAGTGATCAAAACACAACACAACACCTTACAGTTTCTTTTGAAGAGAAAAGGAAATTATGAGAGTTTTTATGTACAGTGCAGAGCCACCAAGCCATCCATGACGACACCAGTGATTGCTTTCACCCTGGTATTTTAGGTGCTTGAGCTACCGAGATCAAAGTCCATTGTGTAATCATACTCGATCGTTGGAATAACTGATGCCATGAACTTCAAGAACAGGAATAGGTACCTGGAAAAGAATAGCAAAATGGTGTAATCAGCAAAAGGCCCAAATGAACTATAAGAAGAGCTGTTTTTTTGCAATATAAACCACTCTCTCACTTGTCAACTTCAGGTTCTACTCCACGCGACATTAATACATCAATGATCTTCTTCATAACAGCTCCATGTCGACATGGATGGACTGAAGCATGTTTCCCAGGCAAGTGTGGATGATCTTCAATTGTCACCTGTTGTAGTTTTTTTTTTTTTAACAGAGGATTGCACAATTAATCTACTACATTGGTCAGACTCAGAGAATTTACAAAGTTTTATTTAGCTTCGTCTCATTTTTACCGTCTTACGAGCATGGTCTTGGCTTACATCCTCCATTACAAGTTCAGGTTGCAGCAGCATCCTTGACTACAAGATAGATGGATACATCACAGCTCTTAAGATAGATAAAAAGAGCATAAACAAGCAGCAAAATCCAAGAGTTCTAAGATGAAAAATAAAAAAGAAACAGGAATTAAATAAGATGCAGACCTCATCATAACCGGTCAGCCAAACACGAGGAGTTTGGAAATACTTATCATACCTGAACCAAAGTGAAGTGTTATGAGTTTGCTATTAATCCAAAAGAATGAGTGAGAATCTAGACAATAAAGCAGTGAGAGAGATTCGTTGGGTATGTTAAGACAGGATGCTTACGTTATGCTGATATCATATGTACGAGTTCGGAGAATGTTATCGTCATCAGGTTCATGAGCCACAAGATAAGTTGCCTAGACTCAAAGGAAGATAAAAGATTTGTCAACTGGAAGTCACATGAGATAGTAATTAGTAACGAAGAAGAAAATAAACTCACCGGATC
Organism: Brassica rapa; assembly: GCF_000309985.2. Classification (NCBI taxonomy): domain Eukaryota; kingdom Viridiplantae; phylum Streptophyta; class Magnoliopsida; order Brassicales; family Brassicaceae; genus Brassica; species Brassica rapa. The sequence goes on from NC_024797.2 coordinate 22,485,736, forward strand.
ATTTTCCACCATATTGTCAGCCTCATCAAACTCTTCCATATCTGGAATATCATCATCCTCCTCCTCAGCTCCAAAATAGGTAGGTATTGATCGTATACCTCTTTTCTCGTTTATATCCAAGGCATCCATGGACGGCAAGTTCTCATCTTCACTGCCTTTATCTAAAATCAAAGACAAAACATTAAACCATGAGGAAAGTGAGGCACAAAACTAACATTCACCTTTGGGTTTCCCATGAGTTGCCAGCCAACCATCATCATCTTCATCATCAACCAACACTTCCCCTCCCGCAGCTTCGTATTCCTCTGCCACAGATGCAGCTCTCCGTAGACAAGGTACTGTTCATTCAACCCAATAAAAACTTAAAGAGAAATGTCCATACATAACACAACAAATCAAACATAAAAAAAAAGCTCAAATTCACCATTTCTAGTAATCAAAAACTGTTTCTCGGTGGGTAAGTATGACTTCCTCTTGCTTGGGTCACCAGATTCCCTAGTTAAACATCAACTTGATCTCATCACAATCTCACAAACTAGTATATAAAACACTAAAAGTCAATAACTTTATCCCCAAACCAGAGAAACCCATCACCCATATACCTCGAAGATCGAGTTTACAGCTAACCCATATCGTATAATTGCGAAATTCACAAACCTCAAAAATTAAAAATCGCGACTTTGTAATTCACATTCATCAATAAAACATTTTTGACTAACCAAGACCAGGTAGGGCACTTGGAGACGAGATTATCGCCGGCGAGGACGAACTCGCTGACGCTGAGGACTCCCTTCTCCTTGAAGGCCGAGGTCGTACGAGGACCTGTGAATCTCTCCACCGTGCCTTTGTATGCTTCATGAAGCTTCTGCGTAAACATTTTAATCTCGCGATGAATTGGAGAATCTGATCAAGTTTTAGTTGTTGTCGAGAGAAGGATTATTCTTCTCGTATGGAAGACGACTTCTTAATCGGAGATTCGATTCTGTGCACAAGCTATCTTAGAAGATTCCGTCTTCATTGATCCTCCTACTTTTATATATTTACGTTTTGCCCCTTTCTTTTTATATTTTAGTTTTAAAGAGTTTTTAAATAATTTAAGTGGATTACGAATGTTACATTGATTTTTTTTTTTTGAATATATGTTAAACTAGGTGTCTTGCCCGCATATGCGGGCTTAATCGTTTTACAAATATTTATTAGTTTATTTTTTATTAATTCAAAAACCATCATAATAACTTATTATTTATGTTTTAAAAAAAAATAAATCAAACATATATATATATGACAAAAATTTTAAGATAATAACACAATATATAAGAATTATCTTATTTTTAAAAAAGTTAATATTATTAATAAAAATTCGTTTTTGATAATATAATTAATTATATATAAAATTCATTAAAGGTATTATAGATATTAATCGCTCTAACTTTTAACATGAGAACTCGATTCCAAAAATTTACTTTGCAAATAATAGTATAGTTAATTAAAATATTTAAGATAACATTGACTTTAACTACGGTTTAAACACTGTTTTTGAGTATTTTTGAGTATTCCAATATTTGTTTAAACACGGTTTTTGAGTATTTTTCCAATGGGCACTGCTCGGCAGTGAATGGTAGTTAGATCACAAAGTTTATAGCATTATAATTGATTATCTTATATCAGAGCTATTTGGTCACCAGTCTCATTTAAGATCTCCAGTATATTACTATAGTATTAACAGAAAAATATCAAACAACTTGTCAATAACACAGCGCATACAATTAACAAACGAAATTATTTGATTTGTTCTCCTCTCTCTCTCTCGCTCTCTAATTATTTTCTGGAGGCAGTTTTCTCGGAAAATCAAACAGAGAAGAGACGAGAACTGAAGCTATTCATTCGTCCTGCTGCAGCAGCAGCTACTCGCTTCGACTGATCGATCCCAGAGTATGAGGCTTCCTTCCCCAAGTCCCGTTGAGCCGAGGCACCGTTTATCAAGTCAAACGTAAGTCTCCGCCACTTTCTTCTTCTTCTTCTTCCGTCTTCCGAGATTCTGAGGAAGTCTCCTCTCTAGCCTTATGTACTTGCATCCTTCTTCGCTCTCGTCATGATCCTCTCTCTTCCTCTTCCCGTTACTCTTTATCACCAGCGTCCTCTCTTCCTCTACAGTCACCTATTCAAATAATCAGACGAAACCATTACACATGTCTATCGGTTCGGTGGTTATACAATATGAGATAAGATAATTAATCTCTTAATTTCTGATTAAAATAAACGTTTATAATGATCACTCTTCTTATATTTATACTGAAGAAAGAGTGGTAACAAACTAATAAACCAATAACAGAATATTAAACCGGTCGGTTCAGCATATTAAACCGTACTCTGTTTTACAATACCTGGATGTCGGATTTGGAGATTCCGGGGATGTCGACGTAGAAGATGTACTCTTTGGGAGATTCAAGAATGTCAATTGGGATGTTGTTGTTGCTTCCTCCTCGAGTCTCGTTACCTTCACCGGAGCGGGAAGTCGGGAAGATCAGCTTCTCGATGGTCTCAGGCAAACCGAACAAGTGGTTAATTGCAACAGCACTCATTTCTCTTGTCTTTCGGAACGAATCTTCTTATGATTGTTGGCTTCTGCTTCGTTTTGAATAAGAGTGATGCTTAGCTTCAAACTTATAAAGAGAGATGAACCAATAAGCTGGAAAGTTCCAGATGGATAAATCTAGAATGTGCGAGTGGTTTACGCGTATCAATAATGGTAGACACTGACCTGACACTATAAGATGCTTCAGCCTCATCAGTCATCAGTCCATTTCTATGGGCCTTTAAAGTTATGACGATATAGCCCATTGGATCTGAATTATTTCTTCTATCTGTCCATTTTTGGGCCAGCATTTTTTTTTTATCAAGGCCAGCATTTAACTTTATATATACAAACTAGGTGTCTTGCCCGCATATGCGGGCTTAATCGTTTAACAAATATTTATTAGTTTATTTTTTATTAATTCAAAAACCATCATAATAACTTATTATTTATGTTTTCAAAAAAATTAAATCAAACATATATATATATATATATATGACAAAAATCTAATTAAATATATATGTTTAATTAAAATTTATTAAAGATAACATTGACTTTAACCACTGAATTTATTATAATTGTTTTATAGTTTCTTTTTAAATTTTATAATTGAAAAATATGTTTTAAGATAACAACACAATATATAAGACTTATCTTATTTTTAAAAAAGTTAATATTATTAATAAAAATTTGTTTTTGGTTATATAATTAATTATATATAAAATTCATTAAGGGTATTATAGATATTAACCGCTCTAACTTTTAACGTGAGAGCTCGATTCCAAAAATTTACTTCGCAAATAATAGTATAATTAATTAAAATTTATTAAAGATAACATTGACTTTAACCACTGAATTTATTATAATTTTTTATAGTTTATTTTTAAATTTTATAATTGAAAAATATGTTTTAAGATAACAACACAATATATAAGAATTATCTTATTTCCAAAAAGTTAATATTATTAATTAAAATTCGTTTTTGATTATATAATTAATTATTTAGAAAATTCATTAAGGGTATTATAGATATTAACCGCTCTAACTTTTAACGTGAGAGCTCGATTCCAAAATTTTACTTCGCAAATAATAGTATAGATTAATTAAAATTCGTTTTTGATTATATAATTAATTATTTAGAAAATTCATTAAGGGTATTATAGATATTAACCGCTCTAACTTTTAACGTGAGAGCTCGATTCCAAAAATTTACTTCGCAAATAATAGTATAGATTTATTCAAAAGCCTACTTTGTTTACAACAAGTGTTTTTTTTTGAGAAAGCTAGAACTTAGTTACAATCCAAATATGACTTGAAGTATACGGAAACGTTAACCTTGAAGGCAAGCCACAATGTTAACGCTCCCATATACTTCAAGTCTCCTATTTGTCGCAATGAAAAACATTTGTTTCTGAATTGTCTATCGATTACTTCACCAGGGGACCTACCAATATGGGTGTACCACCATGCACCATGTCTTCTTTCATTTCTCTTCCGCCATAGGAATGAAACAATTACTTGCAATGTGTATCGAGTGAGGAACCTTTCCAACAAACCTCCATTAGTATCCATAACCAACACCATCAGCTCCAACCACAGAGTTGTGAACGAGTTCTGCAGCAAACCTTGCATCAGTTTCGACCAGACTTCTGCCGAGTAACTACACTCAAAGAAGAGATTATCTCTTGATTCCATCACATTCTGACAGAGAACACATGATGAATTAGCTCCTACATTTCAAGCCAGCATGCGATCTCCTGTTGATAATCTATTTTGAATTGCTAGCCAATGAAGGAAAGCATATTTTGGAATATGATGTCTAAACCAGATGCTCTTCCACCATGAACCGGAGGATCCTCTTTTCGAATGAGTTTCCATGTCTGTTTTGTCTTGAAAACAGCTTTGTACTTTCCTTCACTCTGTTTCCGAAGTGCTATATCTGCGTCTCCAGTGAGCTTCAGCCTCTGATCCTCACAAATTTTTTCTACTTCATTAAGCACATCAACCCTATGCCTTCGCCTCCTTCGGTTTCTCAGAGCCCCATCTACAGTTGTAATCAATGGTACTCCCATATCAATACTACCGTGTGAGCCAAACAAATCATATAGCCTTTCCATACTAGACCAGGAGTCAAACCAAAAAGAAGTATTGTTTCCATCACCTACTTGCATCTTGTGGAAATCCTCTGCCTTGTCTCGAAGCTTCACCAACTTGAGCCACATCCAAAAACCTTTCGTAGTAGTTTCTTTGATAGACCAAAAATGTTACATTGATTTTAATTAGAACATTCTAATAAGATTTATATTTTTTAACTGAGAAACTCCATTAATATACATTAAAATCACCACAAAACTACTCAAATTTAACATTGAATTAAAATTACAATTTAAAATTACAAGTTCAATAATACTATTTTTATATAAATTTCTAAAATTCATATTTGAATAAATAGTGCAATTTATTTATTTATTTTTCATATGAATAAATCACTTCAGATAACAATTTGAATACACTCATTTTCATCTTTGATGGTTTCACATAACTTGAGATTATATGTTTGGGAGATTAACTACTAATAGAAGTGGTTCCTTGGCAATCACGCTTCCTAGTCAGTTTCCCCCAGAACCAATGCTTCTCCCAAAGTCCAGCCACCTTCTCGATCGGAACATTCTTAGTCTCCGGCAGAAACAGCTGCACCGCCACCGTCATCACCGCCACCCACCCTCCATAAAAGAAGAAAATCCCCGCTTGGAACTTGCACAACATCGGTGGCACGCTTTGAGCCACAGCGAAAGTAAACACAAAACTAACCGCCACCGTCACGCTCTGCGCCGCTGACCTAATCTCCAACGGAAAGATCTCGCTCGGTACAAGCCACCCTAGTGGACCCCACGACCACCCAAACCCCGCCACGTATACACACACCAAAACCACAACCGCGTAACCGTACCTTTCCCCGATCACACCGTCGCGAACCTCCGCCACCATAATGATCACACCGATGATAACTTGCGACGCAAGCATCTGCAACCCTCCTAGCAGAAACAGAGTCTTTCTACCGATTCTGTCGACCACAAGCATCGACAAGAACGTCGAAGCTGTTCCCACGATCCCGCTCACGAGCGTCGACATCAGCGAACCGCTCTCCCCAAACCCGACGGTTCGAAACAGAACCGGTGCGTAGAAAGCGACGACGTTGATGCCCGTAACCTGCTGAAAGAACGGTATAGCAAAAGCCATCGCTAACTCAGGCCTGTATCTTGTCTGGAGCAAGTTCAAGAACCCGTGTCGTGCGTTTGAGTTTGACTCAGAACTGGCTTCAACGAGATCGGCAAGCTCGTCTTGTACATTGTTTGTTCCACGGATACGGCGGAGCATGAGCTCGGCCTTGTGAACGTCCCCGGTGGTTTGTATGAGACTGTTGGGAGTTTCAGGGAGAAAGAGTGAGCCTAACGTGAGGATTGAAGCTGGAACCGCGGCTGTCGCTAAAGAGATTCTCCAACCGTAGCCTTCTTTGATCTTTTGAGTTTCGTAGTTGGTGAAGTTTGCGGTTAAAAACCCTATTCCGATGCAGAGCTGGAAGCCATTGCTGATTGCTCCTCTGTATCTCGCCGGAGCCATCTCCGACAGATATAGAGGAACCGACTGTACAAACACAAACAAACATAAACAAACAACTCTTGTTCTAAAAATCAGTTTATACGGCGTTTAAGCACATGTCTATGCACCAATCCCTTCTAAAGCAGCTAACTACTGTTTAATAATTTTTAAAACATTTATAGATATTGTGACCATGTTCACATATCACATTGTCCAACTAAATGGAAATATACTGTAGAGCAAGATGTGTATCTTGTGAACTAATTGTTGTGAAGTGAATTCTATGAAGTCTATGAAATCCAAACCAACAATACTATAGAAATTTAATTGTGATAAAGATTAGTTAATTTAGATGATTTAGATAAGTTATATTCCTAGTTAAATATGTCTAAGTCTTGTGTATATACAACTCTCTTGTAAGATATTAAGACAACACAACAATATTTTGTCCTATCTCTACTTTACACAACTCGTACCTGGTTTGCGAATCCAACTCCTACACCTAGCAAGAGACGTGCAATGATGAGCATAGCAACGTTTTGAGCAGAGCCGCCGAGAGCAGAGCCAGCGAGAAAAGCCACGCCGCCTAGAAATATAGAGGGCTTGCGACCCCAAGAACGAGTCACTGACGAAGCTAACAGAGTAGCTATGAAACCGGAGACGTAGAGAGAAGACGTGAAGGACGTAAGAAGTTGGCTATTGAAAAGGCAATAGTGGTTCTTGTTGTTATGGCTTCTTCTTATTCTATCTTCTTCTTGGAGCTTATATACTTTTGGAAAAAATCTTTCAAGAAATGGCCCCATTGACATCACTCCACCTACGTAGGTCATTACATGATTTCCATATTATATCTAAAAACACGTTTAAGAAATCCATTTTAATTTATCAGCCACATAAACCAATTTGCTTACGTTTTCTTTCTAGTTTTAATGTATACTTTTCTCATGTCAGCTATAGTTATGTCAATCATTTTTTATAAATGAGAATACAACCACAAAACATGGATTTGAAACGATCGAAAACTATAAAGTATATGTTATATATGTAAACCTGAAACTCCGATGTCGTAGCCGAAGATGACACCTCCCATGGCGGCCATAACACATGAAGCCACCACAAAATAAGTTATCTTCCCGCCAGATTTTGATGCAGCCATGGCTCCTTTTCTTGATTCTTTTTCTTCCATGTCCACGTAGAGAGACAGATCAGACACAACACAAGTGATAACTTTTCTTCAAAAGAAACTAAAACCAAGCTATAATTCCAAGAAATGGCCAAATAAATCTCTCTTAGAGTAGATTTTAGTCTATATCATCTTAATGTTGATGAGTTTCGAGGTATGCAAACTTGTTGGACCACTGGAGTGTCTTTTTTGGACTCGAGTGTGGAACTCTTGGTTGTTGTTTGGCTAATGAGAAATCTATAGTGCACAATAGTAAGAATAGACATGTGAAGAAAGACTTTTCTATTGCGTAGACAAGTCAAAAGTTTATTTGTTTCTTTATTTTGCCTACTACAATCATTATCTTTTTGTTTGTTGTTTGATTTAACATTTGATTTGATGAAGAAAGAGGAGATGATTATCTTCTTAAAGTAAATGATTGGATGATAAGCTCTGGAGATGAGATCGGACCCACTAAGTTGCATGTTTTGATTGTTTAATAATCCAGTAATAGAGAAGGGCATTGGAGTGTCGAGTGTGATTATGCAGAAACGGTAAAACCCTATCAAATAATGGAAACCGGAGCTTGATCCGCGCCGATTTTGATTTTTACTTTTTTTTTTAATAAATTATTTTTATTTTTTTTAACACAAATATTTTTTTTTAATTATTTGAATATTTTTAGGTTTTTACGAACCTATCCGGGTCTAGAAGGATCGACTCAAATCCCGTCTGAAAATCTATAATTTTAGAGAGACACGTCACTAATTGGAGATATCTTGAGCTGACACGTGTCTGATTTACTAAACGCATCGTAACACTATTATTTTCGAAACTGGTTGGGCCTGTCTTTATATTTGGTCTGTGCATTTTGATTTAGCAAGCCCGGTCCCATATAAATCGTATTATGATATTTCGAAACGCAACGTTTCTTTTTTTTTTTAGTTTCATCATCTTCTCAGCTGTAGCGAAATCTAGGGTTTTGATTGATTTATTTATCTTCTTCCTACGATCCAGAAATCAATCGGTTATGGATTCATCCCTATTAATTTCCTTCTTAAATCCATCATACACGATCTATCTTCAATGGCACCTTTGCTCTTCAAAGGCGTGGAGGTTCAACTACAAAAAGGTTAGCATTCCTTCACTCTGAATCATCCTAACAATCTATTAGAACAAATCAATCTACTTCAAGCTTTTAGTTTCAAGTTTCAATTTTTGATTCTTAGAATGAAACCAAATTTTGTTTTAAGAGCTTTTGTTATCGAGTCATGTTTCTGGTTTGATATTCGTTGATCCAGAACACGATTTAGTGTTATTTTTAATCCTTCATCTTGCTTTCAGTTTCTGCTACACCTTCCCATGTTTAGTTTAAAAAATGGTTACTTACTATTGTGTAGATCATCATTCGATTGGAGGCTTGGTCCCTCTTCTCGGCTTTCTGAAGAACTCTCAAGCTAATATTCGAGCCAAAGCTGCTGATTTTGTAGGCACGATAGTTCAGAACAATCCTCGAAGTCAAGAGTTAGTTATGAAGGCCAATGTTTAGTTACGATTGCTATCAAACTTCACTTTCGTCACAGATATTAATGCTCAAACTCAATCTCTCAACGCAATATCATGTAAGCCTGCTCTGGTGGTTTATACTAAGTAAAGATTTAGATGATCAAAACCTTATGTGATTTTTATAATGTTTTGGTTATGTACATCTACTAAAGACTACATTTATCTTATCTTATGCAGCTTTGATTCGCCATAACAAACCAGGAGTCACTGCTTTCAAGCTTGACAATGGTTATGCTGGCCTAATAGATGCTTTGGCATCTGATAGTGTGGATTTCTACACCCTAAAATTATCAGTTCATTCTTCTCACTCAAAAGCTTTGAAGAAAATCCAGCGACCAAAAATGCTAACTCCACTGTTTTGCCTAAGCACAAACCGATGAAGGTATAGTCTTTATGTATATTAATAGTCTAACAGTTTTTATGTGATTTGCTTGGTACGTGGTTGAGTCTAAATGTGATCATGTTGAATTCAGTATTATGAGTGCATCGTGTTTAGTTCTTATGTATATTAGTCTATAGTGATTCACTTGGTATGTGGATTGTGGCTAAGTCTAAACATGGTCATGTTTCATGCAATATGATGATTTACCCGGCACGGGGTTGAACCTGATATGAATGTCTTTGATTCAGTATGATGAGAAGGACTGTGATAAGGCTGTTAAAAGGGATAGAAAGCTTAGGCTAGGAACGGAACAGCTCTGTGGACGTTGGAAAAAGTCTCGACAGACTATGAACATCTGACTGAGACTTACCAGAAAGCTCTTGCGGAGCACCATATCCCAGAGTCCCAGACACATTGAAGAGGCTGAGGAGTCAAGAAGGAATTGGAGCAGCAAGAGTATTCTGATCCCTGTATTGGTGCGGCGGAGCATGAGAAAGGTATTTTGGTTTTGCAAGTATATATTGGTAAAGCAAGTTATACTAATATCATGTTGTGTTTGTAATACAGATACTGAGTTATTCAGGGAGCAGTGGTATCATGATGTTGTGAGACACCACACTGAAACGATAAAAATAAATCCACAAGACCCTAGAGTAAGTCCAGTTCTAATCCTCTTATGTGTTTCATTGTTATTTCTTCCTTTCTCGGTTTAGAGAGAGCCAGTGACCTTAGTTTATTTTGTTTTCTTCTTGCAGGCTAGGGTCTAGGGGAATACAAGATCCGGTAATCCAGAACATTCTCACAGTTCCTGTAATGGGACAGGTAATGAATCAAAATTCGCTTCTCTACATTTCACCTCGATTCACAAATCAATGTTTAGTTAAGATTTGCTGCAGCAATCCATGTTGATGTTAATGATGTCTCACCAAAATCCACCACTTCTCTATGAACAGATTATGTCTGATTTCCAGGAGAATCCACCAACTGCACAAAAACACATGCAGATACCGATGATCATGAAGAAATACAAAATCATATCAGCTCAGGATTTCCAGGAGAATCCGCCAAACGGTTCAGTATTTGAATAAACCTAAGCACAGAGTTGTTACGGTTTGAAACTCTCAAACCAAAATCGAGTTTTTTCTATTGTTTCAGAATAATCTGACATGACATTTTCTTCTTAAATCAATTTGTTTTTATAAGACAGAGATTTGAATTGCTTACATTACTGCATAACCCATAACAATTTCACAGTAATTATTCAGTACGTAGGGATAGTCTTGAAAAAATAAAAACAAAATGTCTTAGCCACCAACTTCTTCATCCTTGGACGAAAGACCAGAAGACAATGCGAGCTCTTGATTTTTTTGAATTTTCAGCTGATGACTTAGGTTGCTGATGAAGTTGAGGCTCAGGATCAGGACGAAGAGATGGTTGTGCAGGAGCCTGAGGAATTGGAGCAGGGGTTTGGAGAGGAAACATAAGCTTACATCGAGATCTTTAAAGGCAAAGATGATTTTATCCACTACCATGATACAAAAGCTTTAGGAAGCGAGTTTATACACCCAAGGCTCGGTTTCCAAATATTACTCATTCCATTTGGTGGAATTAATGAGTTAACATAAATAAAATATCATTTACACATCAATAAAGGAATCATTATGAAATTCAATATTTGGCTTATTGGAAAGCAAAGGAATATGAGAACAAAACTAATATAAAAAAAACATATGAGATGGCTCGAGAGTTTATCTAATTTTGTGATTTTTTAACTGATAATGTTATAGCTCTTTATGTTTGAAAATCACCAAGAGGAACATCTTTTAGTTTTAGCTATGTATAATCTGAGGATGAATATAAATATTAAGTACGAAAAAGGAAAAAAATTGAAGAGTGAAGTATTTGAGGAGCAAGTTCCATAAAATTTGTGATTTTGATCTGATGATAATATTTGATGAACAGAGTATTTCAATTCTGAAATCTGATGATAATATTTGAACGATTTTAGATTTATTTCCTTGGAATTTCGTATGCTTTTTTTGTCTTTGAATTCTTCTTTTGGTTGGTAATTTTTAAAGCTGCATAAAACTAAACAAACTAAAAACAAACAAAAATCAAAGTCAGAAAATATTTACCCTCATACAAATAAATATATTGTAAAATTCTTTATTGGCTACCAAATATGTAATATTGTCAAAATAAAATAATATTCTCTTTTGTAATATAGAAATTAATTCAACTTCATATGTTAGATGAATACTTTGTTTTTCAAGACCATGAAATTAATTTCAATTCCACTAGCACATATATTATCATCGAAATCTGGCGCGTAGCGCCGGGCTCCTCTAGTATTCAAATAAAGTTTAATTTTAGAACTCAAAAAAGCCGATATCCAAAAAACTTGATTCATACTTGAATGGATACATGGATGATTCTAGCTGATTGTACAAAAAAAATGTTAACCGTTTTGAAATCTTGTCACAAATGAATTAATTTCATTCAAACCTGTAAAATTATTATGGTTAAGAAGTAAAATAAATGATGTCGAATTACTATAATAGAAAGAGAAAAAAAGCAAAATGTGATAGAATACTTAAAAATATGTAAATTATGTTTTATACTTTGTAATAAATGATGTCAAATTAATTAAAAAATAAAATAAATTAAATGATTAAAATTAGTTTAAAAAAACGAAAATCTGTATAAACTACTTAAAAATATGTAAATATTATTTTTTACTTCAGTTTTAATAGAATATATGTGGAGTTATATGTTGGCAGATTAATATATAGGGTAAAATTTATGATAACAAATGACAGTTTTATGTAGTTTTTATTAGTTTAATCTGTAAAATTTATTTCTTATTAGTTTTATTCCTTGTAGTTTTTGTATTTCACTATGTTCTGAACTTCTGCAACACTAGACATGATGGGCCAAATTATCAAATTAGAAGTTTAGGTCTCAATTTCGATAATGAGAAAAAGACGATGGACTAGTAAATAATTTTATTTTAAAATAAAAAAAACTGGAAAATGGTTAGATTTTGATGGCTCCACCTCTAAAACTTCTACACGTGGCACTACTACGGAAGAAAAATCAAAAGGATGACTTTCCTATTCAAAATTCAAAGCCCAGAGAAAATTTAAAAGGGTGGAACTTTTGTTTCTCCTCGGACGATCTCGTCGTCGTCGTCGTCTTTGATCGTCTCAAGGGATCGGGTTCGATCGTCTCAAATTTCTCTGAGGACTTCTAAAAGGTTTTGATGCTCGATTGCTCTTGTCACTTTGTTATTTTCGATTGTCCGTTGATTTGATTGGTTAGAGATTATAGGTTTAGGGTTTATGGTTGGTTTCTAAAAAGTTATCTCCTTTTTGAAATGTTGTGTTCAAAGGTTTTGTTTCTTCTATAGAAAAACTGTATATGATTGGATGGAGCTGAGCTGATGACTTTTAGTTTTAGATAATTTTATTTATTTATAAGATTGATTACAACGAATAGTAGGGCCTATGTGTTTGTGTCATAATCAAACATAGTTTGCTAAAGAATAGTGAGTATTGAGAGTTTATGAAGCCTTTTTTTTTGTTTATTGATCTAAACAGGTTTAAAGTGATTTGTTTCAAAGCGATGCCTTCTCTTATCTCACAACAATGGCAGGAGAGAACTAGTGGATTCTTTTCTTCCTCAGGTTTAGATAGTTTATACACTAACTAACGTCTTTACTCTCTGTGTGAGTATGTGTTTGTGGTTGAAGGAAGGCTTACTATTGTTTTATGCTGTGGAATAGGAACGAAGCTTAGGGAAGCTAGGCAATCTGCTGGTGCTTTTGTCGGGGAAGTGGCTAAGGATGCGAAAGTGAATGTTAGTGATGTTGCTGAAAGAGTTGGGTCGTTGTTCAAAAGCAGGTGGGCGATTCTTCAGCAGCCTGCAACTAGACACGCTGTGCAAGAACACCTCATAACAGCTGCTGCCACAACTGGGACTTTGGTCAGGAAAGGTATCACTGAGACTAAAGAAAAGGTTTCCGTTGGAAAGATCAAAGTGGAAGAGGTAATTTATTCAAATAAATAACTTCTCCAACTTTCATTTTCCAACGTGTGAGAGCTAATGTTCTTTTGATGTTCGTTTTCTTTTAAGGCGGCAAAAAAGACTGCACAGAAGAGCAAGACTCTTTTGACGGATATCGAAAGATGGCAGAAGGTATATATTGAGCCTTGCATCTGATTCTAGCTGTTGATTTGAGTTTTGTCTCTAATGTTTGATTCTTTGTAAACCTGCAGGGAGTTGCCAGCTCAGATGGTACGATAGTCGCGGTTTATGCATTTATAGACGTTGGTTAATCATTCTAAGTTTATGCTTTGCTTGTCTTTTGTGCTCAGTGTTTGGTGTTGCGATTGAGGTCACTGTCCAGCGGCAAGAGTCGACCAGACCTATTCCAATAATAATGATCAAGTGCGCAGACTATCTCATATTAACAGGTAAGAATATTCCAACTAATTGTGGCTGTACTGCTTATATAGCTCATACGATGTTTCTTCTCCTCAGGACTTAACTCACCGAACTTGTTCAAAACCGAAGGAGACAAAAAGCTGATCCAGCAATTGGTTTCTGCTTACAATCAAGGTAAACCAACGTTGTAACAAGTTTTCTTCTCTGACTCTTATGGCTCAGGGAGGATTCTGTGTTAAACTAGTCACTTGTTTGTCAGATCCTAGCGCGTCAATACCTGAAGGCGTGAATCCAGTTGATGTCGCTGCCCTCATGAAATACTATCTCGCAAGCCTTCCAACACCACTAACAACTTTTGAGCTTTATAATGAAATCAAAGATGCAAGGTCAAGCGTTAACAGAATGAGAAAGTCACTCCAAAAGCTTTCCAGTGTGAACTATAATACACTTGAGTTCGTAACTGCGTTGTTACTTCGTGTGAGCGAGAAATCACAGCTCAACAAGGTAGGAATGTCTTCTCTATAATCACTCAACGTAGTTATAAGTTAACACTGGCTTGTAATCTTGATGATTGAGAATCGTTTTCTCGAACTTGGACAGATGGATTCACACAGCCTAGCTATGGAGATGGCTCCGGTGATCATGTGGCGAGAAGACAAGAGGCCTGAGTCTTATAGGGAATATTGGAGACGCCCATCGAGGAGTCCTAAGAAAAGCAACGACTTTGAAACTGCTACTCCATGGGACTTACTCTCAGGTAAACAAAAACCGCAATAAAGAACTTAGCTTTTATACTTCTACCACTAAAAGCAGAGTTTATATATATCTTCAATGGGTTACAGATGAAGGAGAAGGTGTAGATGCATCTTCATCAATCTCTCTAGATGATATTGTTCAAGTTGATTTTGGTGCGGTCGAGGTTGTGCAGTGCCTGATTGAACATCATAACGCGATTTTCACGGATGCAGACGAGACTGTATGGAGGTGAAAACAACAGCTTGCCAGTCTTTCTCTAATGGTCCCCAGATTCAAGTCAGTGGTTTCTCAATTTGTGGACCAAACGAGAAGAACATATGCATTGTTGATGTGGATGATGATTAACTAGTGGTTTTAGTAAATAAGCTTTGTTTCATATGGTTTTTGTGTAACATTGTTTTGATAAGTAAGAATTCAATTTTCTGATTACTTTCTTCTATATGAAACATAAAGCAATCACCTTGCTATTAACGCAACTAGCTTAACCTTGCCGATCAGAGAACACAGCTGATTGTGTTTTCTTTGCCAACTCCAAACCGATTAAACCGAACCGTATAGTACTGGCAGTTATCTGAGTCATGAGCTCTTTCACCAACTCCAAACCGATTCAAACCGAACCGTATATACTGGCAGTTATTTGAGTCATGAGCAGACCAATGAACATAAAGTCAATAGAGCAAGACAGATAACTTTTGTAGCTTCTAAAGCTCACAGGTCATGGCGAGAAGCTATCTTTCGATTATTCTCTCTACTCTCCTTCTGTTTCTGCCTCTACTGACGGTAAGTGACTTCTGAAAATCTCAATTCAGTTGGAACTGGGGAATAAAAATCGAAACTTTGATCACTTTATGAGTTAGGTAGGTGAACCAGTCATGAGTCATGACAAAAGCGTTTTGGGTCTCTGCTTCCAAGTCTAGATATCTCTCGATTTTGCCAAATTTGAATGCTTTTCTTATTTTGGATGTACATACTCTGAAAACCGGATCCTTAACTAGGTTCTGTCTGAATGGTTTTGGTTCAGGCAGCTGAAGCAGAGTTGGGGAAACCAAAGAAGTTCCCAGTAGTGGTGAGCACTTGGCCTTTCATAGAAGCGGTTAGAGCAGCTTGGAGATCAGTTGATAAAGGAAGCTCTGCAGTAGAGGCTGTTGTGGAAGGTTGTTCTGCTTGTGAGGAACTCCGCTGTGACGGTACAGGTAAAAAAGCCTATCAAAAACATTAGTTTATCTAACTTTACTTTTTGCAAAATGATAAATTTTATTTTGATTAGTTGGGCCTGGAGGAAGTCCGAATGAGAACGGTGAAACCATGCTTGATGCTTTAATCATGGACGGGGTAATAAATAATTAAATCCCTTTCTGTAAAAATGCATCAAAGATCTTGAAGAAAATGACTCTCAAGTCTGTTTGGAGATTCTTAGGTGACTATGGAGGTTGGAGCTGTTGCTGCAATGCGGTATGTCAAAGACGGTATAAGAGCTGCGTGGCTTGTGATGAAGCACTCTCAACACACGTTGTTAGCTGGAGAAGGAGCATCAGCTTTTGCTATCTCCATGGGTCTTCCTGGACCTATGAACCTGAGCTCCCCTGAATCTTTAAAGAAGTGGTTGGACTGGAAAGAGAATCGGTGTCAGCCCAATTTTAGAAAGAACGTTGTCCCTGCGAATGGCTGTGGACCTTACAAGCCGAAACATGGTGGTATGGATGTTTCTACTGAGTCTTGTGAGATGGGAACAATAGAGTATAGACTTATTCCTCTTGTTGGTCCTCACAACCATGATACCATATCGATGGCTGTTATTGACAAGGTAAGGATGAGTTTCAGTCTCTTATACATCTTTTTTTTTTTTGACATGAAGAGATAAACTGAGTGTAGTCCTTTTAAATAGATGGGGCATATAGCTGTTGGGACATCCACCAACGGTGCAACATTCAAGATTCCCGGAAGGTAATGCCCTGACTCTCTTATTTCATGCAAAGATTTAAAAGAAAAAACCATTTTTAAGTCTTGATTATGAAACACAGGGTGGGTGATGGGCCTATAGCGGGCTCATCAGCCTATGCTGATGATGAAGTAGGTGGGTGTGGTGCAACTGGAGATGGAGACATCATGATGCGCTTCCTTCCCTGGTAATCATCACCCAATCTCTGTGAGCAAAGCTATAGATTTTGTATTTTCTAGCTTAAAGCAAGGTAATGATCCAGACATGTTTTTCTTGGTTGTTTGCATTGGTCACACTGATGAATCATGTCTATTAACGTGCATGCACTGTATGGCATGTTTAAGTTAAAAGTTAAATGGTTATTATTATTATTATTTTTTCTTGATTGTTACTTATGATGGTTCTTCCTCTGGTTTACTTGGCTGTGGTTTAAGTTACCAAGTCGTGGAGAGCATGAGACAAGGAATGAAACCAGAGCAAGCTGCTAAGGACGCGGTCTCGAGAATCGCTAGGAAGTTTCCTGATTTTGTGGGAGCGGTTGTTGCTGTTGACAAGAACGGGTCTCACGCAGGAGCTTGCCATGGCTGGACCTTTCAGTACTCAGTCCGGGACCCTAACATGGACGATGTTCAAGTCTTCACGGTTCTCCCATGAAAAAAAAAAAACAGGTAAATTTTGTGTTACTAAGAATCATATTTGATTGATTCATATCAAATGAGTTTCTTGAAATTTTTAGTATTGATAAAAAAAAATTCCTTTGCAGCCAGGCTTCTAAAAAGATAAAGAAACGCCACGAAGTTCATGTCTGGAAATACGGAACGGCAAGCTCGTTGGAGAATATTCTGAATTATTGTTTCTTTAAAACAAAAATCTGCTCCCCATTGGCCAGGCAAGGAGACTCAGGAACCTCTATTATTATTATTATTGTTCCTGTAAACAACAGAACATATATGCTTAGTTGACTTCATGTAGTTTTGTGATTAAATATTAAATATTTGTCAAACATACGAGCTACATAAAGCTTGGGGAATTCCTTGGTATATCCTCGACGGTTCTATATTAATTCTCAACTTATTGCAAGTTTTTCATTAATAAAGAAGATAGATATATACAAATCATGTTATAGTTCTAGTTTTGTTAGAATATGTAATCATAGAATATAGTAAAAAATGGTTAGAAAAGACGTGACAGAAGGGAAGGGGAATATCATGTAGACAACAACTACATCATAATAATGACACCCTGTAATTTCAAGGTTCATCTCAATATCTAATTCATAAACTCTCTTTTTTTTTAAACACCATCTAATTCATAAACTCAAACTAAAGTATTAAACATAAAATAATATACATGTCCATGTAAGGGTGGTCTTGAGATAAAACTCAAAAAACATCAAGTTTTATACGTTAAAATTTATACAAAAGTTTAAAGGTATCAAATTTGGTGATGTAAAGGACTGTGCATATGTCCATGAATCATGCTCACAGAGAAACAGTCGTTGCTGAGTAATAATGGATTGGGTTCTCAACTTAAGGATGATAAAAAAGTGTAGCTTCTTGCCCCTTCTTCAATTTTAGAATTCATTTTTATTTCGATGTAATTTATAATTTTGATATATAGGTCGCTTCTCATGCCTTTGCTGATGGATAAGAATTTTTTTTTTTTTAAACTGGATATTTTTATAGCGTTTGTTTGACTTTGTTTAAAAAACTGCAATCTGGGGGATATACCAACGTAGATCCTTTTACGACGAATATGATGATAAAACTATATAAGAAATTTAGAAAAGTCTGTATTATTGGTTCAACGTATGAAGAAAATTAATTAATTAGGGAGCTGACTATAACAGTATATACATGCGGTTTGTGGCGGCAACAACGTGCTTGCTTGTGTCAATGCTTTCGTCTAAAATTTTTTTCACAACATTACCAAACTTGGGGTTCTTCTCCTCCTTCCTCATTGTTCTCTGATCGAAAATATATATTGGGTAAGTTCTGCTTTGTTCCGTACTATGCAAGTTAGGTATTGATACACAGTACATTTTAGACGGTGTTTTTTCAAAACTTTCAGGTAAAGCAATGGATGAGAAAAAAGCAGCAAGAGCGCTAAGCGTTCACCTAGCTCTACCTCCTCCTCCACCTCCTACTGTAGCTGTAGCCATTAATGGAAAGAAAAAGAGCAAATACGTAGCCTTTTGGGCTCTTGAGAAGTTCATCCCCGAAGGCTTCTCTGATTTCACATTGCTCTACGTCCGTCCTCCTGTCACTTACATCCCTACCCCAAGTAAGTTGCCTGTGACTACAAGACTCGGAATATTTTTGTAACTTGATGCACAAGTCATCTGTTGTGCCTTAATTACAAAGATCCGAGTCTTGTTTTGTTTGGTTTTCAGTGGGGAATGCGATATCGGTAACAGAGCTTAGAGATGATCTCGTATCTGCTTATAAACAAGAACTAGATTGGAACACAAAAGAGATACTTCAACCTTACAAGAAGATGTTCGACAGGAGAAAGGTTTTTGTTCTTTTTTGTTTTGTTTTGTTTTCTCATAATCCAAAAACAAAAAAAATAATTACAAATGGTATAAAAAAATAGGTGCAAGTAGAGATTCTCGTGCTTGAATCAAACGATCCTGCTGCTGCTATAGCGCAAGAGATTGCTGGAACAGGAGTCACAAAGCTCGTTATAGGAATGTCTCTACGAGGATTCTTCTCAAGAAAGATCGATATGTCTTCCATGATCGCGACCGCTGTGCCAAGATTCTGCACCGTCTACGTGGTTTCAAAGGGGAAGCTAGCTTCCGTGCGTCCTTCTGATTCAGACGCTAGCGGAAGCATAAGACTGGAGACAAGTAGTTCCACGAGTGGCTCCACTGATAGTCCTAGACTCCCTTCTGGTAATTAAAAAATTTATATAGTTTTACATAATAAAGTACGTCAAGTTATTAACATGCTCTTTTGAAACACAGAGTACCAAGACTTCAACTCGTTTGTTTCGGAAGCTCAGTCTCGAGTCTCGGAGATGAGAAGCAGCGGTGTGGCTCACATGGACACGAGTTGTAGCGAGACGGGTCAATCAGATGTGTCTAGAGAGAGAGGGATGCAGATTGTACTGAGCGGCGGCGGTGGTAATGAAGGGAGGAAGAGTAACTATAACAATAACAATGAGAGCTTTAGCGCATCGTTTCCAATGGGAGAGGAGGCGTATCACGCTATGAGCTGGACTTCTAGATGGAGAGATCATGAGGAAAGGAGATCGATCATGAGCTCTTCTTCTAGCAACAACCACGAGCTAGCTAATATGGAGTGGGGTGCAGTTGTTCCTGAGAACTATTCTTGGGTTTCTCATCAAGCTTCTAACATGTCTGATGGACGCATCAGTTTCCACTCCTTCAACGATAATCAGGTAGATTCTTGATTATTTTCTTCTCAAGCAGGGCCGGTCTTGAACCAAACCTGATGAAACATTCGCTTCATGTCCAAAATTTTTTGAAAAATTTATATATGCATAAACCCCCAAATTTGTATTAAAAAAAATTTTAGACCTCCAAATTGAAACATTTACTAATCTCCAAAATTTCAGGACCACCTCAAAAAAGATGAGAGCCAGTTATCATATCAGTTTGAGATATAACTTAGAGAACAAGATATGTACGTTGTTGACTTAACTATTAGAGACCGTTACATTCAGTTATGAAGAGATGTAACTAGTCTGTAACGGTATAAGTTAGCCAGCCGGCTCAATATTACTAAGGGCACTTGGGCAAAAATGTTTTAAGACTATAATTAGTTAATTTTTTAAAAAATATTACATGTTACTTTGATATTTTAACCAGAAAAATTAGTAATATTATGTTTCTAATGTTGTACCTAAATCTAATACCAAACATGTTGAAAACCCGAATTAAAAAGTTATATACAACAATCATTTTGATCTTGATTCTGTTTTTTGTTTTTTTACGGGAGAGAGACGGAACATGTTTTTGTTTGGTACTGAAATAAGGTCTAATCGTGTAGGTGAATCTGACCTTTGAGATAGAGAAGCTGAGATCCGAACTGCAACATCTTCAGGAGATGTATGCCATGGCTCAAAACGAGAATGTGGATGCCTCGAAAAAGGTTCAGTTTCTTGAACCGCATATTATGTTTTTTTTCCACGTATTATGTTGCATAACGTGTTTTTATTTGTGTCTTGTTTGCAGCTAACTGAGCTAAACCAGAGAAGATTCGAGGAGTCAGAGAAGCTTGTGGATCTTAAAGAAAAGGAAGAAGCAGCTAAAGACACAGCTTCAAAGGAGAGGCAGAGGTACGAAGAGGTGATGAAGGAGGCAGAGAAGGTTAAAGAGCTAATGGTGAAAGAGGCTTTACATAGAAGAGAAGCTGAGATCAAAGCAGAACGTGAAGCTAAAGAGAAAGATAAGCTCCAAGCTTCTCTCGTATGTCCCGGGATACAGTACCAGCATTACTCGTGGGAGGAAATCACAGCCGCGACTAATGATTTTTCAGAAGATCTCAAGATCGGAGTTGGAGCCTATGGAACCGTCTACAAATGCAATCTCCATCACACGACCGGTGCTGTAAAGGTCCTTCACGCTGGAGAAACTCAGCTATCTAAACAGTTCGATCAAGAGGTGAGATAATAATCCGTATTGTATTAAGTTAGATGGACTTCCAACCTAAGTTACCGACCAGAGTCTACATTTTGTGTTTTTTTGTTTTGACAGCTTGAGATCTTGAGCAAGATCCGTCATCCTCACCTCGTCCTTCTCCTCGGGGCGTGTCCTGAGCGAGGCTGCCTCGTCTACGAGTACATGGACAACGGAAGCTTAGATGACAGGTTGATGCTAGTCAACGACACACCTCCCATCCCTTGGTTCGAGCGTTTCAGGATCGCGTTAGAGGTCGCTTCAGCGCTTGTCTTCCTCCACAAATCCAAGCCTAGACCAATCATTCACCGCGACCTCAAACCAGGAAACATCTTGCTCGACCAAAACTTCGTCAGTAAACTCGGCGACGTTGGTCTCTCCACGATGGTTAACCAAGACGACGCTGCTTCTAAACTAACCGTCTTCAAGAAAACCAGTCCCGTGGGAACGCTTTGTTACATCGACCCGGAGTATCAGCGGACCGGGATCATCTCACCTAAGTCAGATGTGTATTCTCTAGGTGTTGTGATTCTCCAGCTCATAACCGCGAAGCCAGCCATAGCGATTACTCATATGGTGGAAGAAGCGATAGGGGACGATGCTGAGTTCATGGCACTGTTGGATGTGAAAGCTGGATCTTGGCCTATTAGTGAGACTCGTGAGTTAGCTGCTTTGGGATTGTGTTGTACTGAAATGAGACGCAGAGACAGACCAGACCTTAAAGATCAGATCATACCGACATTAGAAAGGCTTTGGAAAGTTGTTGAGAAAGCTCAAAACTCACTCTCGAGAACTTCGTTGGATCCTCCATCTCATTTCATTTGCCCACTTCTCAAGGTTAGTATAAGCCCTAGGAATGTAACTGGTTACTTGAGTAACAAGAAACCTTGTTTTTTTTTTCTTTTGACCTAATTGTTTATTCGGTTTTGATCATAGGGAGTGATGAACCAGCCCTGCGTGGCTGCAGATGGGTTCACGTATGATCGTGAAGCCATAGAGGACTGGCTGAGAGAGAATGATACGTCGCCAGTGACGAATCTTCCATTGCCTAACAAGAACCTTCTTGCTAATTACACTCTTTACTCAGCCATCATGGAGTGGAAAGCCAATAAATAATATTGAGAGAGGGAGAGAGATTCGACAATAAGTAATATGGATTCTATCTATGTGTTTACTATTTATCTCTTTCGTGTGGGTTCTCTCTTTGTTCTTCCCTTTGTCTCTGTACCAACGATTTTATGTTTTGTGTGATGAGATGCAAGATTAAAACAATAGAGAGATAAATGTCTTTTTATTAAATTTTATCGTGTTTCTTTTCTACTCGTTTGATAAAAGTCTTACTCTCGTTTCAGTCCAAATAGACTGCTATGTGGATAGTGGACCATCCCCAGGAAATAACCCGCACCTACATTATCATGTCAAACACGAGATATCCATTAGGTAAGGCCAGCAAATGCACATGACTATTGATAAAGTTAAAACTGTATTTATCAAACGCATAATTTGAAGTTTTGCAAAAAGAAAAATATAATTGGAGTTTTGCTCTCCATAACATCCTTATCTCAGACCACCAAGCACCTGCTATTTTGTCCAACATTGAATATCATCCACTATTCAAGCCATTTAATGCAGATAATAAATGCTATAAACCTACATCTGTACATATCATATTTTTAGACTTGATTATAATACATCCACAAAGTAATCCAATGAAATAATGTCATTTAATATATATATATATATATATATATATATATATATATATATATATATATGTTTCATAATACATAAACTAGGTAATAATCCGCGCCTTACACAGAATGTGAGAGGACATTAATTTGTTTAATCTGGATATCGGTTCAGTTTTAGGTTGTTTTTTGTTTTTAATCTCCTAAAATATAACTGTCATTTTAAATTAATATTTATTTAGTTTGTTCGGTTATAATATTTGATGTTTTTTTTTCCTGTGATAATAAAAAAATACTATTATTTGTTTGTTTTCATGTTATGAATCTTAGATAGTCGTGATGTCGAACCAATGGTTTCATATTATAGTTTCTAAACGAATAATAGTTAAAAAAAAAAAAAATTTATTAAGACAATTCATTTTACTACAATTTAGTCGATAGTAAAAGAAACATTAAGAAAAATAATATTTTAACATCCAAAAAATTAGATATTTTAGTTGTGATAAATACTTAGTTATAAGGTGCTCACGTCAATGTGTACATGTATGTGTATATAAAAGTATATAAAGATGGTTGATAAATATATAAAGATACTGTTAATTAATATTAAATGACATATTTTTCAAAATAATACATGAAAAATAAAATTCTTAAAATGAAATTATTTAAAAACAAAAATATTGTAAATTTTATATAAACTATAATATATAACTTATATATAATTCTTTAAATATATGTATATATATGCATATAACGGATCAGATTGGATATCCGTTCCTATAAATATTGATATTTGTGATTGTTTTTATGGATGCATTTTAGTATTTGATTTGCTTCGTAGAGTAACGGATATCCAAAATTTTCGGTTCGATTCAAAATGGATAACGAATCAAATCAAAATTAATGAATAATTTGTTCAGTTCTATTCGTTAACAGTAAAAATAACGTAAAGAAGAACCATGCATGTGAGTTTTATATTAAAAAAAACGTAAAGTACATAGTGTGAACATATTTATGTAGAGTTTGGTTGAGAAGATCTCTACATATGACATGTGTCCATTTTAGTGTGAACGCATTTATTATAATGCTTTTTCTTTAATATATAAATGATGTTTTTGAGACTTAGCATAACTTTAAAGAAATTTACTAAAGTGTCTATTAGAAAATATATGAGAAAATAAGAGTAAAGTTGCATGAATAAGTAGATCAAGCTTGTAGTGTGGCCATCAAACTCAAGAAGTGAGCATCCATACTTGAGTTCTGAAAGCTTTATGGGACATGTCACATGTGATCTGCTTAAGTGTGAAACTTACTTTGTCAAAAGAGTGTGAAAGTTATGGAATACCTATACCTATATACTAAAAGGTCAAGTGGAGAAGTTGTCATTGGGACTGTAAGAGTTTAGACAACAAAGGGGTGTTTGTCTACGAAGCTTCAAATTGTATTGTCACGGGGAGATCCACGTGGTAAGTTTTCCGGAGGTGTCGACGCAAAGACTCCAAGAAAGGAGCTGCTATGTCGATAGTTTCCCACACGTACTATGTCCTGATTCGCTTCTTTTTTTACTTATTACTACAGTATTACATAACTTAAATTTATTAGTTAAATATTTAGGCGAAAATATGTTTCATGTCACTATTAAAAATAAGGGCAAAAAATAATCGTAAAAGAGAAACCATATGGGATTTTTTCAATAAACGGAAAAATGATAAATTCGAAAAAGAATTATAGTTGAACAAGAAAACCAAAAACGAAAAGAAAATTGTTTTTTGCAGAAATGAGCCTACCATTTCACAAGGGACAACACACCACAGATTGAAAAGTCAACAATATTGACTAAACAAGCTGGTAGTCCGACAAGATCCCAAGTTGTGTCTGACTTTCAACGACCTCTCGTTTCTCAAACCTTTGGGAGCTACCCGGAAAAGACATCACATTCACACAAAGAACATAAACTCTTCTAGACATTTGACATTTTCATACCTTATTCTTACGTTTTTATCATTACTTTCTCGAATCTTGTTTATAATAATATAGTATTATCAAGAATTCAACACAGTTGCTCATAAATTTCCGTGTAACTAAAATATTTTAATTAGGAGATTCGTTCACTGACTCAAATTTGATTCGTCATTTTCTTTACTCCTCTCTTCGACGACCTACCTCTGTCCATCGATTTGTCGAGTTTCTGGGAAAAGCTTTGGAGGTTTCAAGTCAAAACATCATTTAGGTATTTTCAAATCTTATCTGATAGACTGATACCATTGTTTGGCCTTTCTGGCCGTTTCTTAAAGTCTTACAAAAAAACAAACCTTAAAACCCTGATTATCTCAGCCGTTGAGTTGATTAACAAGATTTTCTATCTTTCTATTGTATTTTTTTCTGATAAAAACTTATTTTGTTTTTTTTTTTTATTCAATAAGAATTCAACTTGTTTGGATTGTCTTGAGAAATATCCTTGTAACTACATTAATTAATAAAATAAGAACATACCATTACCAGTTCATGACGCTATCCTCTCTCCCTTTTATCTCTACAGCTAAGCTGTTAAGTCATCTTGTACCACAAGATTAAGATATCTTCAAAGATAATCGCTTAATTACCCTTTCTTGGTTCCGTTGAAGTTCGAGATATGAGGGAAGGAGCTTTAATTGTAGCGGTAGCGATCAAAGGGAACAATAGCAAAATCAAAGGCGTTATTCGATGGGCACTTCAAGAATTCGCTTCTCAAGAACATGTTGTCTTCAAGCTCTTACATGTCCAGCCAAGTAAGAGTTACAAACGTGACAACTTTTACAAAATTTCAGTAACAAACTTCCATCTGATTTGTTTTGTATGAAACAGGAGATTCGATGTCAGTTTCAACCTCAAGAAAAGACTCGACCACAACTATCAAGATATTGAGAGAGAGAGCACAAAAACTTAAACTGTGTATATTAACTTAATGAAGAATGTACAATGTGTGTCCTTTATATACAAGTATACGGTATATAGTAAAGTATGCTAAGCCTCTGTTTCTATACAAGTATTAGAGAGCTTAGTATACTCAATACGCCCCTCTCAAGCCTCTGAAATGGAAGGTAGAGTTGATGAAGTAGAAGGTGAAGATGATGATGGAGTGAAGAGGCTTGAAACAGACATACGAGAGAGGATGTGATGAAAAGGAGATGGATGTAGCGGCTTGGTGAAGATATCCGCATGATTGTCAGCACTAATGACATGTATGAGCCTGATGAAGCCTTTCTTGACCTGATCACGCGTCGTGTGACAATCAATCTCTATATGTTTAGTGCGTTCATGGAAGACCGGATTAGTCGCAATGTGAATGGCAGACTTGTTGTCACAAAAGAGCTTAGCCGTGTGTTGAACTGTAATCTTCAAATCAGTAAGCAACTGTTGCAACCAGATGAGTTCACAAGTCGCCAAAGCCATGCTGCGATATTCTGCTTCAGTACTGCTTCAGTACTGCTTCTACTCACTGTCTGTTGCTTCTTACACTTCCAACTGATCAATGATTTGCCAAGATAGACACAGAAGCCAGTAACAGAGCGTCGAGTGTCGGGACAAGAAGCCCAATCTGCATCAACAAAGGCATTCAAGCATGTCTCCGAGTCAGCAGCATAGAACAAACCCTGGCCAGGGTTAGATTTCACATAACGAATAATCCGATGAGCAGCCTGAAAGTGAACATCAGTAGGAGCAGATAGAAACTGACTCAACCGATGAACAGCATACGTAATATCAGGCCGAGTTATCGTGAGATAGAGTAGCCGTCCAATCAACTCACGATAAGGAGTAGCATCAGGCAAAGAGACTCCAGTAGTGGCACTCAGAGGAATAGATGGATCCATTGGGACGGCACATGGCTTTGAGGCAAGCAAACCTGTATCCGCAAGGAGATCCAGTGCATACTTCCGTTGAGATACCGAAATGCCTGTCGAGTTTCTTGCTATCTCCAGACCAAGAAAGAATCGAGCAGGGCCTAAGTCTTTTATCTTGAAAGCTTGATGAAGGACCTTCTTAACATCAAGAACAGCTTGAGGATTATTGCTAGTGATGAGAATATCATCAACGTAGACAAGCAACGCAATAAAGGATGATCCAGAGGTCTTCACAAAGAGAGAGTGATCTCCTGGAGAAGGTGAGAAACCATTTGCGAGCAGAACAGAAGAGAAACAGTTGTACCACTGGCGAGACGCCTGCTTCAGACCATATATCGATTTGTTGAGACGGCAAACCGGATTTGGTGGCAAGCTGACACCAGGGGGTGGAGTATATCCCAATGGTAAGCTCATGTATATCTCCTCATCAAGCGCACTATGCAAAAACGCATTTGTGACATCCATTTGATCCAGACTCCAACCTTGTGAAGCTGCAAGACTGAGAATAAGCTTCACACTAGTCATTTTAGCCACTGGAGAGAAGGTATCTGTATAATCAAGACCCTCTTGTTGTGTATATCCTTTAGCAACAAGGCGTGCTTTCGGTCTCTCCACAGTGCCATCTGCATTGTATTTGATCGTATAGATCCATCTGCAACCCACAACATTTTTACCCGGGGGCAGAGAAACAACAGTGAAAGTCTCATTACGATCCATTCCCTCAAACTCCACATTCATTGCTTTTGTCCAAAACTCAGACTTCACGGCTTGCTTAAAAGATGTAGGTACTGTCTCAAGAGAACATGTAAGGACAGCATCTTTGAAAGAAAAGGAGATGTTATCATATGAGAGAACAGAGGAAAGTGGATAGAGTGGTTCAGATGAAGGAGAGGAAATGATATTAGCAACATAGTGGTTTTTCAAAGAAGAATCCATAGAAATGAGAGAACAATGATAGTCAGAAAGATAGGTAGGAGCCTTACCTGTTCGTTTTGGCCGAGCTCTACCAAGTTCAGTATTTGTTGTTCCAGAAGTCACAGCTCCTCCATCCAAAGGAACACTTGAAGGAACCGATGGCAATGCAGAGGATGATGATGATGCATGCGAATGCAAAGGAACATGAACAGGAATGGCAGAATCAATAGCAACAGGAACAGGTAATGGCAAAATGGAATGAGAGAAGATATTATCTGGTTTCGAGCTACTTTCAAGTTTCTGAAATGGAAAATCTGTTTCGTGAAAGAGAACATTTCGAGAAACAGAAACAATACGAGTTTCAATATTAAGAACTTTGTAACCCTTAATGCCTGATGGATATCCCAAGAAAATGCATGGTTCAGCTCGAGGTGAGAATTTATGTCTATCCTTTTGTAAAGTTGATGCATAGCACAAGCACCCAAACGATTTTAAGAAACTGTAATCTGGTTTCTTTCCTGTCAACTTTTCATAAGGCGAGATCTTATTTAAAAGTAATGACGGAGTTCTATTAATAAGAAAAACCGCAGTAAGAACACAATCACTCCAGTATTGTAATGGGACACTAGATTGAAACATTAATGCACGTGCAACGTTTAAGAGATGCTGATGCTTACGCTCAACAACAGAGTTCTGTTGAGGAGTGTAAGCACATGAAAATTGATGCATAATACCATTCTCTCTTATCAGGTTTGAAAAGGCAAGTTCTTGAGCATTATCACTACGAATCATTTTGATATTAGCCTTATATTGAATGCGCACAAGCTTAACAAAAGATGGTAAGATAACAGAAACATCACTTTTATATTTCATCATATAGATCCACGTTACACGAGTATGATCATCTACAATTGTAAGAAAGTACTTGTAACCCTCAACAGACTCAACACTAAAAGGACCCCAAGTGTCTATATGAATAAGATCAAATGGTTCCTTAGACATGTTATTTTTATGAGGAAAGGGTAAACGACGTTGCTTAGCTAATGGACAAACAGGACAACTAGCATGTTCGAGTAAAGAAGACTTATCTAAATCAATATCAGCAGAGAGATGTTGTAACTTGGCAGAAGATGGATGTCCGAGGCGTTGATGCCAAAGAGAACCATCAACCTTCAAGGATCCACAGAAGTTCAACGACGGAGAAAGCATTTGTTGATCAAGAATGTATAGATTGTGAATCACTGAACCTCTACCAATCATCAAGCCCTGAGTATGCTCCTGTATATGACATGAATCAAAAAAGAAATGAGCAGAGTGGCGATGTTGTTGTAATAGACTACTAACACTGATGAGATTAAACCGGAATGATGGCACATGTAAGACATTCAACAAGACAAGTGAATCAGATAAATGCACTGTGCCAGTATGAGTTATCGGTTCCTTAGCACCATTTGGAAGAGAGACTGTAACTCCTGAAACAAGAGACACTGAACTAAACATAGCTAAGTCAGAACAAACATGTGTAGTAGCACCACTATCTATTATCCAGGAACCCAAAGGGAGATTTGTAGATAAGGAAGAAAGTGTTTGGTGTTGAAAGGTTAAAGATTGATGCTCAAAACGCAGGCTAGTGGAAGGAAAAGAGAAATTTGAGACAATACCACTTGATGATTGAGCAGCCATGAAACCTTTGTCTGTGATTGACGCATTAACCAATGACTGTGAAGCAAGAGAGTCAGGAGGTCGCATATGAGACTGTAACTGTTGAATGAGCTGATGAACTTGATCAGGATGAAAAGCAGTCAGATCCAAAGTCCCTGCCTGAGGAGCAATCGAGGAAGCAGTTGTTACATTAGCAACATTGTTCTGCTTAGAGTAAGATTGTGCAGGCTTTGTTTGAAGTGGTCTCTGAGAAGAACCAGACTGAGGATTATGCTGAGAGTTGCTTCGCTGAGAGTTGTTGTTGTTGTAGAATCTATGACCAGGCGGATAACCATGCAACTTGAAACATTTCTGCACAATGTGTCCTGCAACGCCGCAATGTGTACAAATAGGACGTGGCCTAGACCGATATGAGTTATTGTTGTTGACAGTAGCATATGCCGCATTCTCAACTGGTCCAGAGTAGTGAGACTGATCAAACTCACTCGTCGAGCTTTGAAAGACAACATTATCAACTCTTGTAGCTGGCTTAATACTCTTCTGACGCTCATCTTGAGTAACCAAGTTGAAAACTTCCTCAATTGGGGGAATTGGTTTCAGCATCAGAATGTGACGTCGAGTAGCTTCATAGGACTCATTCAAACCCATCAAGAACTTCATGACACGACTCCTTTGTTGAAGCTTCTCCCAAGACGCCGCTGCACTACACTCACACTTGCCACACGTACACACAGGGAGATCAACATAATTTTGATACTCTTCCCAAAGCGTGACAAGTTCCGTATAGTAAGTACTGATGTCCAAAGAACCTTGCTGGATAGAGCTCAACTTTTGCTCAATCTCAAAGATGCGAGGAGCATCATCCTGCTTGAACCTCGTCATAAGATTCTTCCAAATACATTCAGCACTAGACATGAAGAGCAAACTCTGACCTATCTTCTTAGAAACCGAATTCATTAGCCACGTAGAGACCATATCGTTGCACCTAGACCAAGCACCAGAGTCTCTATGATCAGCAGAAGGTTTCAAGATTGTACCGTCAATGAAGCCGAGTTTGTTCCTGACATTAAGAGCCATACGAACGGAACGACGCCAAGAATGGAAGTCAGCACCAGAGGCAAGACGATCGGTAACAAGCGCCAAACCAGCATGATCAGAGTTGTGAAGATAGTAAGGATTCTCATACTGATCCACGAGTGGGCGAGTCGAAGTAGAAGGCGAAGTCGCCATCGAATGAACGTCAAGAAACGAGTCGACTCAGTGATGAAAGTCGAGTTGAGCTGAATCGGAGTTTGCAAAACGGAATCGAAAGAACCGGAACAAAGAACCGAGAGCCGCGATGCGAATCGGAGCTCAATCGAAGATGAAACAGAGCTCAGAGGCACGCAAGATGAAGAACGACGACGAAACAAACGAAAGCAATCAGATCCAGCACTCGAATCACCAATGAGATGAAGAAATCAAAGAAAAGATTTGAGATCGAAGCACTCATGGTGAGAATCGAAGCTCAAGAATGAAGAAAAATGGCGGAAAAGTTAGTTATGCTCTGATACCATATCAAGATATTGAGAGAGAGAGCACAAAAACTTAAACTGTGTATATTAACTTAATGAAGAATGTACAATGTGTGTCCTTTATATACAAGTATACGGTATATAGTAAAGTATGCTAAGCCTCTGTTTCTATACAAGTATTAGAGAGCTTAGTATACTCAATAACAACGGTTTACAAGAAAGATGTTGATAGGAAAACAAGAGAAATGCTTCATCCAAGCAGTTCCATGTTTGCTCATAGAGAGGTATGTATTGGAATCATGGACTTCTTCACAGTGGATATATGGTTTCTTGTTTCATGTTTTTGTTAACAAGAATCTAACATCTTGTGAAATGTGAAAGGTTCAATTGGATATGATGGTACTTGAATCAGATGATGTAGCCGATGCAATCTCTAAAGCGGTTCAAGATCATGGAATCAGTGAGTTAGTCATTGGAGCTTCCTCTTCTATCATCTTCTCATGGTAACATATCAAAAACACTCTCTTCACTAAAGATTTCTTTATATATATTTTGGTTTTCTTTAGTAATTTTTTTTTGGTTCTTTTGCAGGAAGCTGAAGAGAAGCAACTTATCTTCAAGAATATCAGATGTTACACCGAGATTTTGCACCGTTCACGTTATCTCCAGAGGGAAGCTTCTAAATGTTCGAAAATCCGATGTAGACATTGAAACAAGCATAGCAGATGATAGGAGTGAAAGCCAGTTCTCTTCAAGTAGCCAGTCAGGTATTAACTACTTCACTAGCCGGTCCTGAGATTTAATTACATATTAGCTAATTATATTTTGGGTGTCAAAACCAATTTTTCATCTGGCTATGCTCAAAACCGGTTATGTCTATATATATAGGACGCAAGAAAATCTTGATAACCGGTTTGATTTGATTGATTGTTTCTCTAACATTCTAGGGTCAGTAAGTTCGACATCGAGTCATCAATTCTCATCTACATCTCTACTCTATCAAAGAGTCCAAGCGCTTTCAACCGTTAACCAAAAGGTCGGGACAAATATGGGAACAAAGAAGAGTATTGATACGCACCATAGCAGAGCCGCCTCTCTAGATGTGGATGAACCAAACCAAAGGGGCTATTACCGGACGAACAGCTCATTGGTTAGGTATAAAGAAAGTGATATCCACAGCCGGAGAAGCTCTCTTACTGAGGAAGGATCAAGCTCAGGTTGCTACAGTGACCCTACTTCATCTAGTAGCCAGGTATATTTTCATTTTCATAACCAATCCATAATACCAATTGATGATAAGTGGAGTGATCGATCTTATAATTTTTCGAGTGTGGCATTCTTAACATTCAGATGAATAAAGATTTTGAGCTAGAGAAGCTGAAGATTGAACTCCGTCACATCAAAGGAATGTATGCAGTTGCTCAAAGTGAAGTCTTGGATGCTACTAAAAAGGTTCATTGTTTGTTACAATATTTGGTTATAAATATATTTTTTTCCTTTTGATATTTAAGTTTATATGTATCCTCTTTGTTGTCGCCAAAAAAAAAAAAAAATATGTATCCTCTTTGTTATCTCAGATGCAAGATCTTAACCAGCGTAGGTCAGAGGAAGCTACGAGGCTCAAGAACTTAACGATAAGAGAAGAATACGCGGAGGAGGCTGTGGAAATGGAGAGGGAGAGACAAGAGGAGGCGGAAAACGAAGCTGAGCTCGTGAGAGAATGTGTTGAGAGAGAAGCTGAGGAGAGACTTGAGGCGGAAGCAAGAGCGGAAGAGGTTAGAAAGGAGAAGCAGAGGCTTGAGGATGCACTTGAGGGAGGACCACTTCAACGCCAACAGTACATGAAGTTTGAGTGGGAAGATATCGTTCAGGCCACGTCATCGTTCTCTGATGAACTCAAAATCGGATCGGGCGGGTACGGAAGCGTGTACCGGTGTAACTTGCACCACACAACAGTAGCTGTCAAGGTTCTTCATTCAGACAAAAGCAGCTTAACCAAACAGTTTCACCAAGAGGTAAATAAAAAACATTATTTTACTTTTTTAACCTTGAAGAATATATTTACTGTTTTCTCAAACGATTTGTCATCTTCAGCTTGAGATTCTTAGCAAGATTCGTCACCCGCACTTGCTTCTCCTCCTAGGCGCGTGTCCTGAACGCGGCAGCTTGGTCTACGAGTACATGCACAACGGAAACCTAGAGGAAAGACTCATGAAACGCAGACCAAACACTGACGCACCGCAACAACCGTTACTATGGTTTGAGCGGTTCAGAATCGCTTGGGAGATTGCTTCAGCGCTCTACTTTCTCCACACAAACGAGCCGAGACCAATCGTTCACCGCGATCTTAAACCGGCTAATATACTCCTAGACCGGAACAATGTGAGCAAAATCGGCGACGTAGGCCTTTCCAAAATGGTTAACCTCGACCCTTCTCATGCATCAACGGTTTTCAACGAAACCGGTCCGGTTGGAACGTTTTTCTACATCGATCCTGAATACCAAAGAACCGGTGTGGTAACTCCAGAATCTGATATCTACGCGTTTGGGATCATACTTCTTCAGCTAGCTACGGCTAGATCCGCGATGGGTTTGGCTCATTCGGTTGAGAAAGCGTTGAGAGATCAAACCGGGAATTTTTCAGAGATTTTGGATAAAACTGCTGGAGATTGGCCGGTTAAGGAAGCTAAAGAGATGGTTATGATAGGGCTCAGATGTGCGGAGATGAGGAAGCGTGACCGTCCGTATTTAGGGAAAGAGATTTTACCGGTTCTTGAACGGTTAAAGGATATTGCTTGTGACGCAAGAAACATGTTTTCTGAAACCGTAAACAAACATAACAACCACGCTCCGAGCCATTTCTATTGTCCAATAACTAAGGTAATTAATTATAATCATTATCTTTTAATTTTACGTCGCTTTATTGCTTTTGTTTTGATCATTTTAGTATGGTTCAATTGATGAATATTAGGATGTCATGGAGAATCCATGTGTTGCTTCGGATGGATATACATACGAGAAGAGAGCCATTAAGGAATGGCTTGAGAAGAATCATAAATCTCCAATGACGGATTCGCCCTTCCCCAACCAAACTCTTCTTCCTAATCATTCTCTTCTTTTTGCTATCAAGGAGTGGATATCGTCACATACAATTAAATAGAAAAAAGTTTCAAAGTTACAAGGCAAAAGTACTCTCGTCGATTAACATGCATCATTGTGTTTTTTACACCATTCTTTGCGCACACATACCACACACGACTACACGAATAGGTAGATGATGTTTATACATATTGAAAAGATTGGAGTTTTTGTTCGTAAAATTAGTGACCTTATTTGTCAAAGAAAAAACCTTATTCATTTTATTGTACAAATAGGTTATAGGTTTTGACTGCGCACTCGCAGGAAAAGATAATACAGTAGTATTGGTTTTTGTTTTATCACAAGTATTTTCTTGTATTGTATTTGTACATGTCTATATATATTTTTCCAAAAATAAACATAACGTTCAGTTTTGTTGAATACTATAATGAAACTTGATTGAGAAAATCATAGCTGGAAAAAAGTATTCAAATTTCAATTTGCATGGGAAAGGTACATTTTTCTAATCTTTAGTTGTGAATGATTTATTCAAGATATATGATAGGATCGTAAAGTTGGCCTATATGGTTCCCATTAAGAAGATACTCATATCTTTTATTATTCTGTTTGGTCCAACCACTTTTGTTTTTGGGTGAATTGGTTTAAAACCCTAAAAAAATGAAAATACCAATGATGTGACTAGTTTGTGTCTATGAAAAAAGGTATAACATTGTGGGATTTAGGGTATTTGGTTAATTAGGGTAAAAGTTTAGTGTATGGGGTGCAATTTCTCTTTGTTTTTTTCTTAACACCTATCGGTCCCATAGGAAAAAGAATAGTCCCAGCTGAATGGTATGTAAAAAAATAATTAATTCGTAAATTTTGTGACTTTTGTCAAGTACGATTTTATTGAATGTAAATGTTGTTTAGGTTAATAAATATGAGTATACGTATACAAATCTGGTTATGTGATATTGTCAAGACACCTAGATAGGCCATTAAATAGTGTGGGTTCTATACTTCTATACAGACCAGTAAACCAATAATGACATCGATTTTTTATGCTAAGAAAGACCTAATAAATGGTGTGTGATATTGTCAAGACCTACCCTAGCTTATTCTGCTAAGAAAGACCAGTATATTAAAGACTAGTAAACCAATAACTACATGGATCTTTTATATCAAATATACAGACTTATAAACCCTTTGTATTGCATGCATTGACCATGTTTCAGAATGGGTCAATGTAATAAAATTAACCAGTAAAAATCTTGACAAATTGTTCATAATTCATAAAGCAACATTTCAAGTGAGTTGTGATTGTTGAAAGCCTGTGGCATGAAGGGTCCCCTCTCCAACCTTTGCTATGTCAGTATATGACAATTGCGTGCGGGAGTGGGACTATATAAGGACTATACGTTGTGGAAGGATAGATTGTCATTAGATTATTTAAAATTTTCTATAATTGTTTGGTTAGTAATATACATAGTCATAAACAAATCTCTTTATGATTATTAATCATGCCTAAGTATAACTCAATTACAAATCGTGCTGTCCGTGATCATTTTGATTTCCCTTTGTTAATTTTCCACGTCTAGTTCTAGTAAGTCTAACACTAGAAGAGAGTAAACTAGTCCTTCCAATAAATTGACCTAGACAAATTGGATATCAGTAAGTCTAACACTAGAAGAGAGTAAACTAGTCCTTCCAATAAATTGACCTAGACAAATTGGATATCAGTAGGTCATAAACACATGCAATTGGTTGGGAACTTGAGAGGAGAAGAAAACACATTTCAATAATAGCAAGGAAAATAAGACACAAGTCCACATTAATACAACAAGTAACATGTTTTCAGATCTACATTTATATGAATTAACTTTCCCTTAAATATACTAATCATTTTCTTTCTTCACACACATCAATATCACTACTGTGAACAAAAATATTAGTTTTTTTTTTCCATATTTTTTTTGCTTTTTCATTTTTTAATTCTCACACCTAAAAAAGGAAACCTTCCTCAAAATAAATCAAGCTTTAAATCTCTCATTTTACTACCCAAAAACAGAGAACGAAACCTTCTCCCATGAGATGAGAACGCATTTGCTAAAACTGATACTTGCAGTATCTCTACCAACTACATTCTCGATAGCACTCGCCATCATTGTAATCTTCATCCTCTGCAGAAGAAGAACAACAACAACAGAGTCCAATGAGCTCCAACACGACGTCGAATCTCCTTACGAAAAACAAGACTTCTCCGGTTCAGAAACAGAGGAGGAGGAGGAGCTTGTCATCTTCGAAGGAGGAGAAGATCTCACCATCTGCGACATCCTCGAAGCTCCCGGAGAAGTCATCGGGAAATCAAGCTACGGAACATTATACAAAGCGAGTTTGCAGCGAAGTGGGAAAGTCAGAGTTCTTAGGTTCCTTCGACCTTTATGTGCAGTGAGATCTGATCCGGAGGAGCTTGATGGCGTCATCGAGTCGCTTGGATTTGTCAGACATGATTACTTGGTTCCTCTGTTAGGTTTCTACGTTGGAAACAGAGGAGAGAAGCTTATGATTCATCCCTTCTTCGCCTCCGGGAATCTCTCCGAGTTCATTAGATGTAAGTCTCTCTGTTCTTCTTAAACCGCAAAAAGATTAAAGACATATACTTTAAAAAAAATTCGAAGAAAAGTAAATAACTTTTTAGCTATCTAGATTAGCTTTCGTGTCTGTGTTCTCTCTTCTCGTTGATTCTTGTTTTCTGTGTATGTTTTTTGTTTCCTGGGAAACAAACAGAATCCTGAGTTCTCACTTTCCCGGAAAAAATGGTAAAACAGTTATCAATGCATTTAAGAAAATAATTACGGTTATCAAATACCTTCCCTTTTCAAAAAATGAAGAAATTGTTAAATTCAAAAAGTTTAAATTAAATTATTGGCCAGAAATTAAAATAAATTGTTTCTTATACATAAATAAAAATATTTATTATTATGCATTACTCATTTTTTTAATACGTGTGAAAAATTTATACTCCCTCCGTTCTCCGTTCCTAAAAAAATGTATGTTCTGGAAAAAAAAATTGTTTTAAAAAAATACATTTTTTACTTTTTCAATGTATGATTTTATGAAAAATTGTAAGTTTCAAAAAAATTAATGGTGTGTATTGAAGTTCTATTGGCTTAAAGTTATGGAAAATTGTTATTTACAAAAAACAATGCATATTTAATGAGTTTTCTTAATATATGTGAAAAATTTAGAATATGCATTTTTTAAAAACAGAGGGAGTAAAATTTATAATTGGGGAAGGGAAGAAGTATTACATACATCAAATCATTTGGTAACTGTAATGATCCAAACTAAACGAAATGGTCTGATGTTTATTGATCTGTCTTTTGTAGTATGGATCACTACAATTATTGATCTATCTTTTGTCGGTAACTACTTTTTTAGTCACGTCCCACTTTCTCATGCTCACCCATGAAAGACAAAAACTTTATAGATCTCGTTTTAAAAAAACATCGAAATCAGCAAAAGCATTGTCATTAGTTTTCTATTAGTTTTATTCACCATGTGCTTAAAAAAATTGCATAGTTTTGGCAGGTGGAGATGTTGAATCACACAAATGGAGCAATATCTTGAGCATCACCACTGGAATAGCCAAAGCTCTTGACCATCTCCACACAGGAATGCAGAAACCTATCGTTCACGGGAACCTCAAGTCCAAAAACGTTCTCTTGGACCAGAGTTTTAGGCCTAGAGTCTCTGATTTCGGCTTGCATTTGCTCTTGAATCTCGCGGCTGGGCAAGAGATACTAGAGGCTTCAGCTGGAGAGGGTTATAAAGCGCCTGAGTTGATTAAGATGAAGGAAGTGAGCAAGGAGAGCGATGTTTACAGCTTCGGTGTGATCATGCTTGAGTTGGTTTCGAGTAAACTGCCAACGAACAAGAGTTCAACTACTAGTTCTGTTCTTGACAATGAGAAATTGTTGGATTTGTGCCGTGCTGAGATTCTTGGGAGGGGTGAGGGAGATGGAGTCGGTGTGACCAAAGAGTATGTTCTTGAATACATTGAGCTGGCAATGTCTTGTTGCTCTCCAACGCCTTCCCTTAGACCCAGCTTCAAGCAAGTGTTGAGGAAACTTGAAGAGATCAAGAAATGATGCCTAGCAAGCTGACTAATCTTCGGTACAAACAAGCCAAGAGAAAGTTTTAAATCTTTCAAGCATTCAGATACTTTCACCATCGATAACAGATACAAGGGAGAGAGCCTTCTTGAACAAAATTTCACCAGGGGATGATACAATACATATCACATGCTCTAGACAGTCGATACTTACAGAGACGAAATTTTGCTTAGGCAGGACTTCAAGAATAGTGGGTGGAGAGAGGAAGATAGTTTCAGACGCCAACAAGGGACTCAAGGAACTTCACAAGGCCTTCCGTAACCCAAGAACACCATCAACTGTCTTGAAAGTAACACGGTTTCTTGAATGTAATGTCCTTGACGTTGTTTCTCATAGCATTGTGTGCAGTATGTGCAGCAAGATTACGATTCAATGCTTTTTACTCTTTATTTTCTCCATCAAATCATTCAAAACTCTGTATATATCATCCTTCTGGGGATGGTGGTGATCCCCAGAGCAAAACTTGTGGATTTGACCTCCAATGGTAATCCAGCTCAGGCCAGGTTCTTTTCTCATGGCTTGAGAGTTCATCACATTCCTTACGCTCAACTCAGCTTCAATATTCCCAGCTTCTCTGTACGCGTTTGACAATAGAACAAGAGCAGCTGAATCTTCCGTGTTATAACAAACAACCTTTCGAGCCGCAATCTCTGCCAACTGAACGTCCCCATGAACCCTACAAGCTCCAAGCAACGTCGACCAGACTTTCTCATCAGGCTCCATAGGCATCTTCATTATAAACTCCCATGCTTCGGATAGACGTCCCACACGGCCCAGTATATCAACCACACAAGCATAATGTTCAATCTCCGGGACCAGTCCATATTTATCCTCCATCAAGTGAAAACACCTCAGGCCTTCGTCCACTAGTCCTCCGTGGCTGCAAGCAAAGAGAAGACATAGGAACGTAACAGAGTTTGGTTTGGGAAAGACTAACTCCTCCATCTTTCTAAAGAGTTTTAACGCATCTTTAGCCATGCCGTGTTGGGCGTATCCAGATATCATGGCCGTCCACGAGACGACATCAGGGTCTTTCAAAGATTCAAACACCTTGATGGCGTCTCTCACGCTACCGCATTTCGCATACATGTCGATGAGAGCACTCTCGACGCATTTGTCTGTAGCAAAGCCAGTTTTGTATGTCAAGCTGTGGACTTGCTGTCCATATTCAAGGAAACAGAGGCTAGCACACGACGCGAGCACAGCTGAAAACGTGATCTGGTTCGGTTGAAACCCCGCTTCTCTCATCTGGGAGAAAACGCTTAGTGCTTCCTCCTCCCATTCAGAAGACTGAGAGTAAGCTGTCACAAGCGTTGTCCATGAGATCTGATTCGCATCCTCTCTATTAACGTCGAAAAGCTTCCTCATCGCTCCAAGCTCACCACATTTGGCGTATGCATCCATCAAGGCGTTGAAAAGACTCATCACACCAGTCGTTTCTCCCCCACCTTTCACGATCATTCCATGAACCTGCTTTACATATTCTAAAGACCTCATGTCAGCAATTGAATTCAACGCACTGCAATACGTGTACACATCTCTCTCGACATCATTCCGACACATTCTAAGGAACAGTAACACCGCTTCTTCCCCCTCTCTAGAACTTGTATAACCAGATAACAAAGCGTTCCACGGTAAATTCACTCCTCTGCATCCAGAGAAACTCGACTCAAAAACCGACCTCGCTTCGGTTAAGCATCCACATTTCGCAAACATATCAATCAAAGCTGTCCCCACGTGGACGTTCGACTGCACACCCATCTCTAACGCAACACGAGTAATGTATCTACCTTTCTCAGCATCTCCCAGCTTCCCAACAGCTTTGGAGACGCTGATAAAACACGGCACGTTCGGTCTAATCCCTTCCTCCAGCATCCTCGAGAAACTAACGTACGCTTCCGAGTAAAGACCGTTCGACGCAAACCCTGATATCATCGCGTTCCACGAAACCTCGTTACGACTCTCCATGGAGCTAAACACCTTACGGGAATCCCCAACCCTCCCCAGCTTAGCGTACACGCTAAGCAAAGACGTGTTAACAAACGTGAGAGACGAGAACCCGCGTATCACAACTTGAGCGTGAACCATTTCACAGAGAGTAACGCCGTCCACGCAACAAGTACACGCCTGCGCTGCAGCGGAAAGAGCGTATTCATCTGGGGAAACATCACAGCTAAGCATCTCGACGAAGTAGCCAAACCCGTCGCGGTGAAACCCGTTCTCTGTAGCTCCGACTATTAATACAGTCCACGAGAAAACACTCTTGTGGGGAATTTCGTCGAACACCTGGCGTGCGGAGCCGAAGTCTGAGGTTTTTGAATACGCGATGACCATTTGATTCAACAGCAGCGTCATGGACTTCGACGTAAACTGAGATTTGGTGACGATCCCATGAATCGATTTCGTGTTTTGAAGAGAGTTTTTATCTGCAGCATCTCGTAAAAGCTCTGTCAGTGATGTAACTGGATAAGGTAATGAGATTGAGATTTCTCGAGGCTTTTGCTTAATCTGTGATGGTGGAAACAGTGATGAGGTTCCTGTCTGGAAGGAACACGAGATCTCGTCATGAATGAAAAAGGAAGCTACTTTAAAGATAAGAAGTACAGAGAAAGAGAGAGAGAGTTCTTACAGATGATGGGGTATTAATGGTTAGAGGAAACGATATCCCGACAGAGGAGCTCATCCCAGATGTTCTGTCGGATATCAAGTAACAGAGGATTCCGGCAAGGAGTGGATAGAAACTCCCCGGGAAAAAACAGATGTTTATGTTCAACAAACTAAAAAAGTTACAAAACGGCGAGCAGTGCTATCATATTTAACAGGAACGGCAGTGTTTTCTTTGTTTTGTATGTCTTCTGAGTTTTATAATCATTGCCAGAACTGTTTATCCATTTCCCACATACATTAGAAAGCTCTTGAATTTGTGTAACGAGTAACGACAAAAATATATTTTACTAGTTTTTCTATTAAAGATCTGTTCTTTTTTTTTTAAACTAATTTTCTCCGCTAAAATCAATTCTACACAGAGATTCGATTCTAAGCTGTTTCAATCCTACGATCTCGGATTTGTTCTATCCGTACGTACGAATATGGAAGCTTCGATTTCGTTTCGTGGGTCAACTACAAAGCCCAACCTTTCATCACTTATCAGCCCTTCTTCTTCCGTCGTCCTCCACCCTCGTCTCCCTCTTCCTGCTTTGAGGCTGAAGAAAGTCTCAGCCTTTCCTCGAATCTCCCACCGTAACCGCCTCGTCAGAGCTCAGTGCTCAGATGGATTGAGACCAGAGGAAGACGATGGGTTTGTGCTAGAAGACGTCCCTCACTTGACAACCTTCCTCCCTAATCTGTCGGTAAAACTCTCGTGTTTTTTTTTTAACTTTCTCGTTAGTGCATAGAAGAAGCTTATGGTATGTCTGTAATGAGTTTTTACATTTAAAGGTAATAACTTTTTCTCTTGGGTTTCATAAGATTTTAATTTGTTTCTGATGTCATAGTCGTACCCAAATCCACTGAAGGAAAGCCAAGCATACGCCATTGTTAAGTAAGTTAAACTTCTTTTCTACATGGCATTAGTAAGTGAACTAGTAATGTCTTGTAATGTATAATGTTTATGGCTGTTTCTGTAGGCGAACCTTTGTCAGTTCCGAAGATGTGGTTGCACAAAATGTAACCTTTGATCTTTTTATCCCCTAAGCATTCTTCTTTAATTTTGCTTGCTCAAGTTTCTTCTTCATCTTTTCAGATTGTAGTCCAGAAGGGAAGTAAGCGAGGAGTACACTTTAGGCGAGCAGGGCCTCGAGAAAGAGTATGTTTTTTAAACTTTTTGTCAAAAAAATTATTCTCGCAACTGAAACCTTTTTTTTCTCAGGTCTACTTCAGATCAGATGAAGTAAAAGCTTGCATAGTGACGTGTGGGGGCTTGTGCCCTGGGATTAATACGGTTATTAGGGAGATTGTATGTGGATTAAACAGTATGTATGGAGTCAGTAATATTCTCGGCATTCAGGGAGGATATAAAGGCTTTTATTCTAAAAACACTATCACCTTGACGCCTAAAGTGGTTAATGATATTCATAAACGTGGTGGCACTTTTCTTCAAACCTCGAGAGGAGGACATGATACAGCCAAGATTGTTGATAACATTCAAGATAGAGGAATAAATCAGGTAGCTAACATAAACTAATAACCTTTTTTTTTTCTTTTTTTTAGGGTATAGTGTTTGGACTAAGCCATAGCTTTCAGGTGTATATTATTGGAGGTGATGGGACTCAAAAGGGTGCAGAGAAGATATACCAGGTGATTTGATTTCATCATCACTTGTTAGTAGTTGTTGTGTATATGTAACATTAAGTAATTGAATTGTGAAGGAAGTGGAGAGGCGTGGGCTTCAGGTGGCGGTTTCTGGCATCCCCAAGACAATTGATAATGATATTGCTGTAAGAACTCTTTCATCTTTGAGGTCTATTTTGATCTCGTATGGAGTTTCTTATACATCTATCTTCTTCTTCATCCATTGTTTTAGGTGATTGACAAATCCTTTGGGTTTGACACTGCTGTTGAGGAAGCTCAGAGAGCTATCAATGCTGCACATGTGGAAGTGGAGAGCGTGGAGAATGGAGTTGGAATTGTTAAACTCATGGGCAGATACAGCGGTGAATGTTCCTGTGGTCTCTACTCTCTTTTTGTGAATCTGAAGGTTAAAACTTTTTTGGTACAAATTTTCTGCAGGTTTTATTGCTATGATTGCAACTTTAGCAAACCGTGATGTGGTAACAATAGACACTCTTATTTGATTGTTAAAAATTTGTCACAATTAAAGTTTCTTCTATATATAGTGGCGTTAGTAACAATGAAATGTGTGCAGGATTGTTGCCTGATTCCAGAGTCTCCGTTCTACCTTGAAGGAAAAGGTGGGCTGTTTGAGTTTATAGAACAACGACTCAAAGAGAATAGCCACATGGTTATTGTGATAGCCGAAGGAGCTGGACAGGACTATGTTGCTCAAAGCATGCGCGCTTCTGAAACTAAAGATGCGTCAGGAAATAGACTCTTGCTTGATGTTGGTCTGTGGTTGACTCAACAGATTAAGGTTAGAAAATGGTTTCTAAGTTGTTGTTTTTTGTTTTTTTTTGAGAAACATTCGAGATGAGTTTTTTTTGTGAACACAACGTTGCAGGATCATTTTACAAATGTTCGGAAAATGACTATAAACATGAAGTACATAGGTATATATATATATATCTTCAGATTCGTTGTCTCTGTCTTGTTAATGATCTTCTGCACATTTTATTGACTCAATATACTTTGTAGATCCGACGTATATGATAAGAGCAATACCGAGTAACGCATCAGACAATGTCTATTGCACTCTTCTTGCCCAAAGTGCAGTTCATGGAGCAATGGCTGGGTACTCTGGTTTCACCGTTGGACCAGTTAACAGCAGACATGCTTACATCCCAATTTCTGTAAGCTTTACACAATTTTTACTTAATCATGGAGGAGTCATATATATAATAATTCAATGACTTTTGAGTGACATGTTGTGTATTTGTGCAGCGAGTGACAGAAGTGACCAATACGGTGAAGTTAACGGATAGGATGTGGGCTAGACTCCTTGCATCGACAAATCAACCGAGTTTCTTGACTGGTGAAGGAGCGTTGAAGAATGTGATCGACATGGAAACTCAAGATAAGATTGATAACATGAAGATCTCTTCTATCTAGCTAGAAACAGGCCACGTTATATATATTCATCAACTGTTGCTAGACCATATGCATAGAAGAGATATCTCTTTATCGACAACCATGGAGTATTTCATTGGTTACAAGAACTCTTTGGTTATAGCTTATTCGCAATAATAATACTCAATTTAGATGTAAACACACAGATCTTTAGTCTCTCTCTATCTATCTCTCTGCTAGTTTAAAACTGCAACTTGTGCATCTCTCCTCCATCTTTTAGCTGTTGTGTGTGGTCCTTGCAATTCCTTGTCAGATTTGCAAATGAATGCTGCTGACTTGTACCCAACCATGAGACAACACTTGGGTACATTTTTTTTAATTCTGGTCCCTCTTGCACAACTTGGATATCTACTCAATTCTTTGATTCATACTCTCTGGACATCACTACCAATTAATACCTCACACTGATCCTACAGCTCTTTAACCAATGAAAGAACACACAAGTTCCATTGTCACATAGTACATACTCTGCAAAACACATTAACTACACTAATCCAACATCTTCTTGGCTCTATACATAATACTTCACATGCTTATATAGATTTACCTATACTAATTAAACTTAAGCATCACTAGTCCCATTAGTTTGATGATGAATTGCTCGTAGCTGTTCCTTGAGGCTCCGGTACATCGGTTCTTCTCCTCTTCCGGCAAGAATTGACCGGGGCATCATACTTTCCTGCATCCAAAGGAAAGTTGAGCACAGCTTTTCTTCCCCTGAGCTTAAAAGCTTCATGGTCATAAGCTCTTGCAGCATCAATATCACTCTCAAAAGTGCCTAGCCAAATCCTTGATCCTTTCTTTGCCGGATCTCGAATCTCTGCTGCGAATTTTCCCCATGGCCTCCTTCTCACGCCTCTGTAATGCCTTGTCTCTTCAGCTCTCTTTGATCTTTTCCGGTTTGAGACAGTTTCAACCTCAGGTGATGTTGTAGTTGTTGTTGTTGTTGATGATGATGATTCTGCTTCCATTTGCAGAAACTCTTGGACATAGGAATCTGGATCAAGAACCG
The DNA here is from genome assembly GCF_000309985.2 of Brassica rapa. Classification (NCBI taxonomy): domain Eukaryota; kingdom Viridiplantae; phylum Streptophyta; class Magnoliopsida; order Brassicales; family Brassicaceae; genus Brassica; species Brassica rapa. The sequence continues at coordinate 22,530,474 of NC_024797.2, forward strand.
GTGAACTAGGCTCCTGTTTAGGAACTTGGTTTAAGGGTTCTAGAGACCAGAGTCCTGAGAAAAAAGCAGCGTCATCAAAGACAAAATCTTCCATGAAACCATCAGGGATCATCAAGTCTTCAAAGAGATGCTTCTCCAAATCAGAGATTTCCTCAATAGTTGCCATATTTTATTTTCTTATGCTGGCAGACAAGACAGAAGAAGAAAAGTCTTGCAAGTGATGTTTTGAATTAAAGTTCTGATCTATCTTTTGTGTTTATAAAGACAGAAGAAAATAAAAAATCATAAACATGTGTTTGACAAACATGGGTGTGAGGTGTCACATGTCTCTCTTGATTACTATGTGATCCCCCAGTCTTATCCATTAACCATTTATGGAGACAAGTTAAAAGATCTTTTGTCAAGTTGATCAAATTGCTTTTCTTGTAGGGTTGTCTTTGCTAGCTACTTGCTCGTATATGATTTGAAGCAACTTGATGTTTCCTTCTTTCTACTTAACTTTGCAGGGCTCCACTTATATAACCAAACCCTACTACCCTCTTGCTCAGTTGCTTGAAAAATTATACTCCTAACCTAGTAATAATATTTATTTTTCTTATCTATTAATAATAGCAATCCCAATTAATTTATAGGGTTGCGTCTTTTCATTATAACTTTACTCATACTTGTTTATTGTATTTTTTCGTTTATATCCGTTTAAGATAACTACAGATGTATCTATTCGTTGTAAAGTTGTATCTTTTCATTATAAAGTTATATCTTTTCCTTTTGTCTTTTGAATTATATATAATTGTGTTGTTCACAATTTTTTTGCACCATCGAATCATTATAATCTCACTCTCACTAATACACATCTCTGCACTTTCAACCGGCTATCTCCAACCAACTATTAAACAATTTTCTTTTGATTTGGGGCCGACATTGACCCTGCGCTGGATCTTTTTTTTTTACCCTGCTGGTTGTTTTCCCTTCTTATTTACTTTCTGTTTTAGTATATTTAGATCTCTGGTTCCTACCATTAAAATCACTGGAAAAGACGATTCATAACGGTGGAGTCATCTTTGCACGCATCTTCATATTTGTTCATTTGTTGTTTCCAGAGATTAAGAACTACGACTACACGGTTTTTAGATTCTCGGATTTCGTCACAGCGTTGAGTAATCTCCATTAATTTACGTGGTTACTTTTAGTACTTGTCTTTGTTTCTCTTGATGACGAACACCACTACCGGGGGATGCGGTTAAAGGATGAGCCACCATTGTCGTAACCAAACACCACTACAGGGGGAAACAGCCGTGACATCAAAACCATCGTAATGGATCCAAATAATGGAGACGTGGATGAGACAAGACAAAGATCAAATTCTTTTACAATAAGACTTGCATATAAAAAGAGACAAATGAAGGTGCAGTAATCATTGTTCTCGGAATATATATATTTGCATGAACAAATTGATAAACAAAACAAATCTGGATTTTGTTTGTCATGTTGTTGTTATTTCTTTTCGCAAAGTAAAAGATAAAATAACTGTGTGTGATGAAAAGTCACAATAGTTCATGCATGTGTCTTTACGTAGATTAATGAAATTAATTATTTAATTACTTCAAAATAATAGATTAGTCGTGTCATGGAATTGAACGGGTGCATGCATAATCTAAAAAATCTTATTTTTTCTTTCTAATGTTTTAGCGGCAACAACAGCAAAGTCTATTGCGATAATTATTATCCTCTTTATATTTTCGTTTGTAATCCTAAAAACGTTTGTTTATGTTTAATGCTAATATTTACAAACTTCGAAATGTATAAACTCGTGAACTTGTAAGTTATTTTGAATACATAAAATGATAATTCTATTTATAAAAATATTTATTATACTAAAAAATAATATACACAAAAATAACATTGACAATGATGCCAAAAGCAATGAAGTAGTGTCATTTTGAGTGAAAATCTTGTTGGTTAAGAATTTATTATTCTGTAAAAATAAATTCATATAACTTTAGTTCTAATTTGGTTGGTATAACAATCATTGAAATAAATAAATAAAATTGTTACTGATAAGGTTCTTGAGAAATATTATTAGTTGAACAATATATAATATATTTATTTGTGTGTCTTGGTTTAAAAAAACATTATTGCTATTTTTTGGTTATTTCTCATTTTACTTATATTATACATTTTAAAAGTCTATAGAAAGTTAGAAGATAGTGTTTCAAAAAAAAAAAAAAAGTTAGAAGATATCCTTTTCTCTTTCGTGTCGTATAAACTTCTTTGACACAATAACAAGATGTTGTTATATAAAAATATAAATTATACAAAGTGGCATATATTTTTAACTAATGATTTCAAGATGTGTGTGTTTTTTACCAACTGATTATAACTTTTAAGTTATGGGGTATTTCAAAAACAGTTATGGGATATTTTTCATGTAACAATTGAATAGTTTATGAATATTTATTTTTATTACTCTCAATTTTATCTCTATTTAAAATTTTACCAACTGATTATAACTTTTAATGTGTGTGTTCTTTTACCAACTGATTATAATTTTTACGTTATGGGGTATTTCAAAAACAGTTATGGGGTATTTTTCACGTAACAATTGAATAGTTTATGAATATTTATTTTTATTACTCTCAATTTTATCTCTATTTTAAAATTTTATTTTATTTTACATGAAAAATGCATTTGTTTATTAAAGGATTTTTTTCTGTTGAAGAGATGCATCCATTAAAAAAAATACTACTTTAAAGTGTATCCTTTCAAAAAGGTAAAATTTTTAAGTTTAAATAATATTTCAGATAAAAATAATATGTTTATATCAATGTATTTTTTATTTTTTTCTTGAATAAATTGAAATATGTATTAGACTCTTTTTTAATTAGTTTCAAATATTTAGTTGTTTTCGGGATTTTTAATACCTTAGTTAAATAGATAATAAAACATATATATTATGTGGTATTGACATATTTGTTATTTTATTGCAACCAAACCTATAAACAAAAAATAGATTTGTAGTACTATCAATAAAGTAATATAATTTCATGAAAGATAATTTTGTAAAACATGTATTTCGTCAAAAACAATTAAAACAGTTTTAATAAAAGGTTATTTTATAAAATATAGCATTTTTATTTGTATAAAATGAGTTTCCGTGCGATATCGCACGGGTTCATTACCTAGTAAATATAATAATGGATAATTCTCGAACATTTTTATGTTTTTGTCACAAAAATAGACCTCAAAAACTAAAATGATCAAAATAACATTTTTTATTTTGAATTTTTTTTTTTCTTAAAAAAAATTTGAAATCCTATCCCAAAACTCCACTCTTCAACTCTAAACTCTAAACCCTAAACTCCACTCCTTAACTCTAAACATTAATGTCTATATTAATTAACCATAGAAGTATAAGTGTATATTTACTTCTTTTGATAAAACATTTAAGTCTATTTTGGTCATTTTTATTTTTAAGGTTTATATTTGTGACAAAAAAAATATTAGGTCTATCCTAGATAATTTTCTATAATAATCAACTTTCTTAATTATATAATAATATATGTAAGATAATGTTGATTACACACTTTTATGGATGCTTTGTAGATAATCTTAGACGGCAATATCCATTGATTAGTGTAGTTCTACTATTGAAATTCTTAACTTTCATAAACTACTTCTTGTGTTTTTTTACATTATTTTAGTTATTTTTCTTCTTTCTATTATATACTCTATTGACTATTTAGCAGATGGGGAGTAATATAGATGACTTAATACTTATGACCAAGAATATTTTTATTACAGTCAACGAATTTATAAGAAATGAAAAATACAAAGTATCATTTAAATTTTCAACATCCATAATTTTCCTATTAAAAATTAATAAATAAAATGATTGGTACTAAACTATTAATATGATATTTGTACACTAGTGCTATACTTATATACTATAGAAATAAAGAAATTTTGAGTGACGTAAGTGAAAACGTCATCAACCGTTGACAAGTCCGAAGTTCAAGTAACGGAGATAACGGAGAAGTTGGGAGACGTCGGAGATAACGGAGGAACACTGAAAATCCCGTCTCCTGCTCCCACATCCCAAAACCCCATCCAACTTGACGGCGTTAAAGGTACTGCTTCAACCTCAGCCTTAGCCTCAGCCTCCGTTGTCTCCGTGGTATCACTCTCTTCTTCCTCAACTTTAACCCTAACAGCTACCGCCTTCTCATCCTCCTCCACCGCCGGAGAACTCTTAACCCTCTTACGTTTCCCATTAACCCCTTCCTCAAGAAAACTTTCTGACGTAGCCCTAACATCTAGAGGGAAATTCAAGATTGCTTTTCGTCCACGCAACTGAAACGCCGCTTGGTCGTAAGCTCTTGCAGCTTCCACGGCCCTGTCGTAAGTGCCTAGCCATATCCTAGAGCCTTTCTTGTTCGGATCCCTAATCTCTGCCGCATATTTTCCCCATGGCCTCCTCCTAACTCCCCTGTAGTGTCTCTCCTCTTCCTCTTCTCCTGTCTTCTTCACCGTACCAGAGACTGTTCTTGAAACGGATAGGTTCGGTAAGGGCGGTTTACGTCGGTTAAGAGTAGAGTTTGGTTTATGGGTCTGGTTGTTGATGGTTCTTGGGCTTGTCTCTAAGTGATAGTCGTGAACTTGGCTGGTAAAGAGAGATGGGCCAGTTTCATGAAGAGTGAAACTGGAAGGTTTGGTTTCTGTGGAAGCAAAATCTGTGAGAAGGTGTTGGCTTATGAATTCGATGGCTAAAGATTCTTGTTTAGTTGTCATCTTCAGTACTCCTTATTAACTTACTTGAACCTCTTGATCTTTGTGTATGTGTGGAATTGAAGTGTGAAGAAGAGTGACGAGGAATATGGTAATATATAGTGGTGGGAGCTTTAGAAAGTAAGAGAGGGTTCGAGGGAGTTTCGTGGATCGGACCGAGAACGATCATACTACCTTGTGTTTGTTTGGAATTGTAGTGGACTTCTGACTTGTTTCTTTATCTATTAGATTTCGTCGTTTTGTTCTTTTCTGTTTTTCCTTCTTGTCTTTTTCCCTCAACATGGACTTTTTGTCATTTAATAGTACTAATCAAGTTATCATGATGACTTCTTTTAGACTTTTAAATATACAGAGTTTCAGGTTTTTGGTTTATTCGCAGGAGTTTTGAGATTTTAGGTGAAGTTTTTTTTTTATGGATATTTATAACATAACTGTAAGAAGTTTGATGTATTGTGATTTGGTCTCACTGACTGAAAAATCATCCGTTTGATCCGGCTTTGGTTCTGTATTTGCTTCTACCCGATCCATATTTATGTTATTATTTTATAACAAAATTTAATATCTTTAAAATAAATAGAAGACAGCAAGATCAAAGCTAGAAAGGAAAGAACATTGCATATAAAAGGAAAAGAATTGCATGCCGGAGTCTGTCAAAGGTATATTACTACAAATATCATTGTAATTTTTCTCAGAGCATCTCTAATGAAAATTTCATTTTTTTTCTTCAAAATAGAATCGAATAGAATATGAGTAAAATGCTTCAATCTAACTCTATATCTCATTTTATGGAGTAATCTCATTATAAAGTGAGATATAGAGTTGAATTGGAGCATTGTCTACTTCATACTCTATTTTAGAGTAAAAAAATGGAATGAGAATGAAGATACCCTTATAAAACGTTTCTATTATTCCTATCATTTGTAATTAACTATAATTTTTTTTTTGTTTAAGGTTCATGCAAGACAATTATAAATGTACAAATTTTATGTATTTATCTGTTTAAATAAAAACATTACAAATATACTAATTTTGATCAATAAAAATTATTTATTAATTATATATCTCAAGCAATATTAAATTTTATTTAAAATACTAATAAAATTATTTATTTCACAACAAAAATCTTTTCTTAAACATCAAATAAATTAAAATAAAAAGAGTATCAACATATTGAATTGAATGTTGAATTGTTGCAGCAAAATCTGGAAACTAAAATACCATGTTTTTGGTGTTCCACCACATATGGTTGCAGCAAAATCTGGAAACTAAAATACTAATGGAATGCTTTCTCAAAAAAAGAAAAGTTACCATTGGAATATAAACATATTGAACGTTGAATTTGTTTCATCCGAGAAATGAATGGTTGAATTTTCTGACCATTATGACTAAAGGCGCGACCACTCGTCAAAGCCAACGGCCACGGCTAGAATATTAATTATTTCGTTGGCTCCACGAAGGTGTCTCACTTCAACTTGCCAAGATTAACATTTTATTTATTTGTAACCAGTAAAAGATTTATGACTGAAATAATATTCTCTCTGTTTCATAAAAAGTATAATATGAACATATTTCATGCAAATTAAAAAAAATACACTGATATATCCTTATTTATTATATAATTATTTAATAAAATAATTGAACTAAACATTTATTGGTTATTTAAAAGAGTAATAAAGAGATTTAATGTAAAAAATTACATTAGAAATGTAAATGATATTTTCTTGAAACAAAATAAAAAATCTAAAATGAAATTCTTTATGAAATAGAAGAGTATCAAATAGTGTTATCTTGACATTTTTTTTACAAAAAAATGTCATTTTACAGTATTCAGTATAATTCATATTTAACTTAAATTTGATATTAACTAAATATGTTGATAGTAATAAAAACATAAATACATTTCAATTTTTTTTAAAAAAATTATATGAAAATTGTTTAGCTGACACTCTTTGAGAAACTAAAACAATGCCAAATAGTACCAAAAGTTTTAAAATTGGCAGATTCAGTATGAATTTTCAGGCCCAAAATATTAGGATTGATTGAATGCAGTCGGAGAAGAGAGGCCAATCCCTTACTTATTAATAGGGAAGCATTTTGAAAAAATAACCTTTATTTTATATTTTATTTACTGAGATGCCATTATGCTGAGGTGGCAAACCCACATACTTCCTCAGCCTAACTAATCAAATGACCTTTGATTACTAGAATTATTATCAAGACTGCCATTATATATTGCAGTCGATATTAATCATACAACAAAGTTTAAAAATAAAAGGGATAAGAATACAAACTAAATAATAAAGAAAAACAGAAAAGCAATATCATTTGTTTTCTTTCATACGAAATCTGGGTTTTCTACCTGAGAAATCTTACAGCTATTGGTTTTCTTTCATACGAAATCTGGGTTTTCTCCTTGAGAAATCTTACAGCTGCTTCTACACAATTAGAGACCATCTCCGGCTACAAAGAAGAGATCAGAAGGGCTTCCGCAGACGCAGAGCTCGACGTCCACCGTACGGCAAAGAATTAGTCTCAATTAAGCAACCCTTGCGTCGGACAATATGGTATGAGAGCAACACCTAGAGATATCCCGTTTATAGCTGTGAAATCGACTACTAAGTCTCCGTTGTTTTATAAGTCGAACGCCGTAGAAGATGACGGAGAACGAACTCAACCCTCAAAACAGCACAAGCTACGGAGGAACCGAATACAAAGGAGAGATTTTTTGATGTGGGTTTAGATATAGAGATCTTTTTCTGGTTTGGGGTATTTGCTGATAGTATGTTTCGGGAGATTGAATGGCTTTCAGTTGATAGAAGATGAGTGGACCACAGAAGAAAGACTTCATGTGTTTGAACATTTTCATATAACTTTTTTTTACTGAATATAAATTGTTTATTAGGTGAACTTTCGTGTGATTCAGACCACAAGTGTTAAGGTATTTTCGTTGTGAGTTTATTTATGAACTGAATTGATATATTTTTCAAAAAAACACTTTGTCTAATTAGTTATTAAGGTAACAAAATAATTGAGAAAAATGATATGGTTATAATAAAAATAAATATATTTTCTTAATATATATGAAAACATGAAACAAAATCTGTTAGTGTAAAATAAAAAAGTATACAATTATAAATTAGCTATTAGTCGTTGTAATTAAATTTAAAATCGATTTAATGTAAAAACACTAAATCTTTCATCAATCATGTAACTATTTTTTACACCAAAAAAATAATTTGACCAACTCAAAAATATCAGTTTAAGGAAATGTTTTATCATTCAATGTATAATTTATATGTAATCATATAACACGGAAAATATAAAAATTATGATTAATTCTAAGCCATGAGCTCTGATGAATATCAATTATGTGAACATTGAAAGCTTCACTCTATGCTTTTTGTAACCTTTAAGAAAGTTAAAAAAAATACTATCAGTAATATGTCATAAAATTTGTTTTATTGGTTGTTTTATTCTGATCTAGCTTCAAGTTTGAGTAATAAAATAATTCTTCGTCAAAAAAAAGTCATAGAACATTTAAACAAAAAAAGTCAATAAACATTTTTTATTTTGTTTGAACATATGAAGATGCTGTTATTTTATGTTATCTTTATAGAAATTATATTTAAATTTCATTTGGTTTGGACTAATTAGTTTTAGAAAGTATTAGGCTAATAAACATGTTTCCAATTATAGTCTCAATAGCCCATCAAAAATGGCGATTCCATCAAAGTTTTCAAATAATTTTGTCCATATCAATGATAAATCCAAAACGGATGTATACGAAAATCTGAAATCTACCTGATTTCTTTTAGTGTTATTTACTATAAACTTTTTATTGTGCACTAATTTAACATTTTACATACGTATATCAAACTAAATCTCTTATATATTAATTGAAGAGCATTACAAAAAATTTTTGTAGCCAATTGTCATCACTTGGATGATTCTTATAATTTTTTTTAAGTTGGTTCATCTAAACATATATTATACATTTTATTAAATTAAATATAACATTGATTAGTAGTATACAAAAAAATATTCTCATTTTTTTCCTTAAATAAAAACTACAGAATTACCTAATATGATTAACATATTATGTCAATGAATGATTTCGAATAATAAAAATCTGCTAACAATTTTTGTATCATTCACGTTTTTGATTAGTTTTATATTTCTAAAAGAAACTAAACAATCACATGAAAATAAACAATCACTTTAATCATATATCACTAAAACAATATTGTAAATAAACAAAAATGATTATTTTGATTTATGTGATTACTCCAGTTTAATTATATACATAGTATTTATTCGCTTCTCAATTATTCAATATACTTATTATTTCATAATACATGATGAACACAAAATAAATAATAATATGCAAAAATAATTTCTATATATAATATTCGTTACACGTCTTCATCCCGCGCAAGGCGCGGATCTTTATCTAGTTGATGCATATGTTGCATGACTACTCACATAAATAACTATAACAACCGATTCTAAGTTTAAAATATAGTTGATTTAACAAAAATAATCACATAGATTAATATTCTGCTTTTTAGTTTTAAACGAAAGAAGAAAAAACGAATTGACGTGTCGTAGAGGAACTTCATTCGCAAATGTCTCAATTGCATGCATGAAAATATCGTCTTCAGACACTTGTCGTACACGTACGTAGACCTTATACTTTTCTCCTCCAAAGCTGGACCCCTACTCTTTACTCAGAATCGTATAAAAATTCTATTACTAAATGCATTTCTTTTTCACAAAAGATATACCGCTAGCTAATGCTGCTGGTATATCCGCCGTGCCTCTGATGATTCTCACCGGTTTAGCACTTGCCGGTACGGCCGTGGTGTTAATGGTTATGACGCCGGTTTTTTTAGTTCTTAGCCCGATTCTCGTAACGGCGGTTATCACTTCGAGTTTCTTGGTGACGGGGTTCTTAGCTTCTGGTAGGCTTGGAGCATCGGCGATCGCCCTCTTCGTCTGGCTCTACAAAGAATTAATTAAGTAATCAAAATTTTTATCGTGAAATATTAACTAAGTAGCTATCTTCTTAATTATTAATTTGAAACATTTTGCGGTTCGAGTTCTGTACATATGTTAAAAATATATAGGGATTTTTATTATATACATGCATTTATACGTCTGTTTCGTGTGTAGATTCATTGATTCATGGCATGTTTGGTTAGGCTGGTACATTACGTACAGACGACGAATAACAAACATATGTATTGATATGGCATCATATAAATTCTCTTTTTTTAAGCATCATATAAATTCTTGTACGTAGATTTTGATTTCTAAATATTTAAATAGATAATTAATAAAATAGGTAGAAGTAAACTATTTTTTCTTAGAAACAACAACATTCATTATATTTTCGTTTGTTATAGACTTCGCTTTGTTGTAGTAACATTGTAACAAATAACAAATAATGGTTTAACAAACAAATAATGGTTTTAGTTACCCCATAGGATTTGCTTTGTTTAACATTAATATGATTTTGTAGAACGTATGCCGCTCATGATATGCAGTCAGTCTTATGTGACCCCGTTCGTAAGTAGATTACCATATATTTGAAGTTTGTAATTAAAACTTGTGTGTATGTGTGAGATGCTTATAGGAAAGAAGAGTACTCTAGATCTATTATGCATGCGCGAGTTCGACCTAACGAGGATAATATTGCGAAGCTCTCGAGAGGAGATAAACCTCCGGAGGAAGAAAGGCTGCCGGAAATAAATAAGACGGCGGATGAAATTAATTCGACTGGAAGAGACAAGGCCGAGGAATACAAGCCGTCAGAGATACACAAATTGTCGCAGAGAGATCATAATCCAGCGGAGGAAGATAAATCACTGGGAGTCAAGCATGCGGAAGAAGGGCCATTAATCTCCGAGATATCAAAGGTACTATAACAATGATGTTTATTTATTTTTCTTTCACATTTACGCGTAACGTCAATTCAGTGCTAATTTCATTTGGTGTATAAATTAATGGTACGTAGATTTTACTGGTGGAGCAAAATTCAATTGGCTCCAAGCGCAGCGGTCCAGGTACTTTCAAAAGATCTCATGAACTTGGATTTGCCATGGATCCTGGTAAGGTACAATCTATTTTTATGAAAGAATACCAAAAAGTCCCTCGTGTCGGAGCTTTTGCATATAAATATTTTACATCGCGCGACAAGAAATACATAAACCATTTTCATATATGACATTGACATCTATCAAAAACAAATATATGCAGCATCTTTACGAGTAATAACATTATAATACCCACAATGATGCTGAATCATCATATTAGACATACAACTTGTTCTATATAAGCCAACATTACTTGCTTTTTTGGGTGTACGTATTTATATCAACTATACGAATGCATCTACTTTAGGCAGTGTTTTGAAACCCGACCCGGACCCGCGGTTGAACCGGTAAACCCGGTGACCCAGAAAAAATCCAGTTTGGGTTTTGTGAAAAACCCGAAATTTAAAAACCCACAAAAACCCGCAAAAACCCACTAAAACTCGGAACCCGATACCGGTTGAACCACCGGTTGAACCAATAAATAACTTTTACGTCATTTTTTAGTTTTTAGATTATGTTTTATATTCTAAGTTTCTAATTAAGAAGTTAGATGTTGGCAAAAAAAAGTTAGGTTTTCCCTTTTCAGTTTTATATTTGTGATTTTTAAATTTTAATGAAGATTTTACTATGTCACTTGAAGAAAATAAAGTCAACGATGGTAGAGAGAACCATTAGTTGATGTGATTTGGTGTTAGTTTATTTTTGATATTGATAATTTAATACAATGATTTTTTACTTTTGGTTTATTTTGAATTTGAAGTTTACTTTATTATTCACATTAGACATTTAAATATTTGTGAATTTTATATCTTGATTTTTTTAGATATCATAACTCTTACTTTGTTTCAGAAAAAATTAAATAATCTAAACTATTCTTTGATATTTTGTATGTCAAATGAAAATAAAAATATAAAAAATTAAAGTTAAGTATTTTCTAAATACTTTTTAAACATAAAATATATACATATTCAAATTATTATTTTATGTTTTAAAAAACATTAAACTTTTAGTTTTTATATATGTATTTTTATAGCTAATATATTATTATAAATTAATTTACTTATTAATCCGCGGTTCACCCGCGGTCGACCCAGTGACCCAACGATCCGGTAAGTCGTCCGGTTCAGTGTCCGGGTCGGGTTTAAAAACATTGACTTTAGGTGCTAGGAATTTTTTTCTTTTTTTTTTGGAAATTTCGCTAGATAGCAAAAAAAGAGATGTAAATTAGGTAGGTGGTAAAGACACTATGCATTTTGAAGTAATACCAAAAGTGTCCCTATTACTATAAGAAAAGTAAATTAAACGACATATTACACGTCAGATGAATAGACAGTTACACAGAGAAAAATAATATTAATGCAAAGAATCTAAAGAGACTGTTGCACAGGGAGAGAAAATGATAATAATGCAAAAAAATCGAGAATGTTCTAATACTCTTTCTCTTTCCTGCAAAAACCCAAAGAGATTTGATACAATTCATATTTCAATATATCGTCTCTCTGTAAAAGTAAATCTCATTTCTTAGTTCTGTCTGCAAAATATGTCTGCAAAATCTCATTATTCGACCCCTCCCGGATCACCAAAACAAATCCATGTAAAAATCATCGTTTTATATCTAACAATAATAATCTATTGCAGTAACATATATTTGTAACCGGTTATTTCCGTCTTCTGAATGCAATTTTAGGTTTCATTATCTTATTACTATGAACACTATATCCGGTTTCATTATCTTATTACTTCAAGTATCTCAAATAGTTATTAATACTGTATCCGGATTGTAAAATATCTTACAAGTGTGTAAAATATCTGGCGTTTATAAAATATCTTAGTTGGGTATGAAAATATCTTCCTTTTAATCACATTTGCGCCACACTTTTTGAAAAATATGTTACAACTCATCGCTTTTTAATTATTAAACATATATCCGGTTTCAATATCTAAATACTTCAAGTATCTCAAATGTAACCGGTTTAGTTCATAGATTACGCTTCCTCTTCACTTGTAATAAAAATCAATTTTGTTCCTCAACCCCGGTAGCAGGTCATTAAATACGTCTTAGCTCGAGGACAGAATTGGCAAATCAACACAAAAATTACTTGGTTCTGTAAATGATTAAAAAAATGCATAAATCTACAATTACCACACACATTTTGTATATTCACCTAAATAGCCCCTTTTTTTTTTTATTAAGTTGCTAGGAATTCTAAGTTAACATGTACACACCATATTAAACACTCATTTTATATCGTATTTACTTATTTAGAAAACAATACATCAACTCTATATGCTGCTTAGACAACACTATCACTACGACCACATAAAGGAAAACACAACCAAAATAACCTTTACAAATTTGGGGAAAAGATCTGTCATTCGTCAGCTCCATAAGGAACCACCAATCTGTTCTTATACGTAAATTTTCTTTCATGAGAAACAATTTGAAAGACAAAGAAAACATTTTATGATGTGGGGGTGCTCAACCCCAAAACCTTTTTCTCCCCTTAAGTAACCTACCCATGTCAATGGATTGCGCTTTCTATAGACTACAAATACGGTGCAACCTATGCTTAATTTTCTTGCAAATCTATAAAATAAATTAATTTCTTAGAAGGAAAAAGTTCAAAGGACAAGAGTTTGATGGTTCATGAGGGCTACCGACGGATCCATAAGTATCTCATGGTCGTCAAGAATGATCAATCTTTTTTTTTCTCAAGAACTGGAAACTCAAAGATCAAATGCTTAGTTTATGTTAAAGAACTTCAATGAGATTTTAGAAAACCATGAATAAGCGACGCTTTGGTGACGATAATAAGCGACGCTTTGGTGACGATAATAAGCGACGCGTGTTTGTATTTAAAAATTAAAAAAAAAAACAGCAGAAAGCGATGCTGCTTAATTAGGGCTCCAAATTTGCAATATTTTTTGTATTGAAAAATAAACAACCATAAAATTCGGATGTTCAAGTTTGGAAATAATCTTCCCAAATAAGCAAACATGACTATATTTCTTCCATTTTAATTGGTCAAAATTTCCAAATATTAATTTTGACTTCAAAGCGTCTAGGCTGGAACATACATGAATCTACATTTAACCCCTACTCAACTATATCTTTCTTAAAGATGAATATATATCATAGTTATATTCGCTGGTAAAGATATATGTTAGTGAATATCTAGTTCATGTAAACTATGTTATTTTGCAACGAATTTTTTTGGTCGTGATTCGTTATAAAATAAAATAGTCTTACAACAAACTGAGATTAAAGGAAACCAATAATGTGAAAATGTATGTTATCATGTCAAAGTGACTTTCTCCGTAAAAAAAAAAAGGGATATTGAATTAAACATCCTCGGATTTCACGTGTGCGTGCTAAAAGGACTTTGCCTTAATTTTTCTAACATGCATTTTACATACATATATATATATATATATATATATATATATATATATATATTTAAAGAAGAGTTGTAATTAAGTAATTAGATTAAAGTAAAAGTAAATTTCAACTGCATTAGACTAGTAGGACTGCGCACTTTACCTGATACCCGAAGCTGCATCCGAACCTGATCCGAAAAACCCAAACCGAATTAGTAAAATACTCGAACGGGTATTGAATTAGAAGATATTGGATATCCAAACAGATAATATCCGAATCCGAATAGATATCCGAAGATAACCGAACATATGTATACATAATTTTATATTTATAGTTTACTTCTCTTATTTTATTCAAAATATTTATATTGATGCTACATATAGTTTAAGATCAGATAATATACATATAATTATGGATTGCTACTCAACTGAAAAACATGTCAAGCTTCTTGTTTCGGACATTAACAAAAATTGTATCCAAATTTTTAAACACAATAACCAAATTAGTGTCTTTTTAGATTTAAATACATATTAATCATTTGATCTATTAAAAATTAAAAAAAATCAATTAAGTTAAATGTATATTTTTAAATATAAAAATTTTAAATAATGAATAATTTGATTTTGTTTTTCAAAATTTAAATATCTGAACTCAAACTAAAAATAACTGAACCAAATACGAAATATAGAATACCGAACATGTTCTATATCACTATATCAAAATATCCGAAATCCGAAATACCGAACATCCACCTCTGCGGATTATGATTGATAATGATAAAAATCTGGGTATCTTAGCTAGGAATATCTCAGCTATATACCCGGAATTAATATCCCCTACGTACATTCTTTAGCTGGAAAATAATCCAACGGTTAAAATCTCCAGTAAAGCGTAACTTAAAACATCTACACCGTTAGTTATGATCTTAGGCTGATACTGCTGGATTTTTTTCTTATAATAACTAGTAACTATGGTCAAAACTTCCAAATAAAAGAAGATAAATAAGGAAGCGCATTATCTCTTAAGGAAAAGAGAAAATGGTAAAACACCTAATACATACTCAAAAACAGCTCAGCATATTCGGATAAATATCGTATATATATAACACCTATAACTAACTACACGCAGAGATTATAGATATAAATACAATTCGTGACATCGTGAGAGATTCTAGTTTGCGTGACGTCGTAGAGAGATGGTGAAGGAGATGGTGACGACGGGGAAGACATGTTCACATTGTGGCCACAATGGTCATAAAGCACCGACATGTCTTAACGGAGTCAATAAAGGAAGCGTTAAACTGTTCGGCGTTAACATATCGTCTGACCCGATTAGGTCGCCTGAGGTGACGGCGTTAAGGAAGAGTGTCAGTTTGGGAAATCTTGATGCGCTTCTCGCTAACGATAACAGTAATGGTGATCCAATCGCCGCCGTCGAAGATAACGGTTATCATTCCGATGGTCAGATTCATTCTAAGACGGGGAGATCCGCTCATGAGAAGAAAAAGGGTAAATTTTCTTCTTTTTTGTTTAATCATGTTAAAAGGGTAAATTTTCTTATTTTTATGAAAATAATTAAGAAGAAAATGACTCGTTTTACAAGTTAAAAATTAAACTTTCTAGGGAAGCCATGGAGCGAAGAAGAACATCGGATCTTCTTGGTTGGATTGAAGGAACTCGGAAAAGGAGATTGGAGAGGAATCGCAAAGAAATTCGTGACGACAAGAACACCGACACAAGTCGCAAGTCATGCTCAGAAATATTTTCTTAGGTTAAATGCTAACGACAAGAGAAGAAGACGTGCTAGTCTCTTTGACATGTCTCTCGAAGATCATCAGGTTTTTTTTGTCTTTCTTCCCAAGTAACCAATCAATCAAAGTTTATATATTGATGTTTATTATGGTTTTAATTTTTTGGTTAATTTTAATAGAAGAACAAAGAGAGGAACTCTCAAGTGATGACGACAGATGCATCATCATCATTATCGAAGATTCCACCTAGACAACCAATAACCGGCTCTCAAGAACCGGTACAAGTTCAAACCCAAGCTGAGATATCAAACCGGTTTCAGAATCTATCAATGGATCACATGCCAATCTACCCAACCGTGCCACCTTACTACAACTTTCCATCTGTTATGATCCATCCAATGTACTACTATCCCAATCCTGAACATGTTAGGTATGTTCACCCTTCCGGTATACCTGTACCAAGGCCTTTGCCGATTGGTATGCCTCAACCTCATGCAAATGATGCTTCACGTATAGCAAAGAAAGATGGTATGGAACCTGATATCGGTCTGCGTCCACCTCCTCCTCCTCCACAAGCTACCGCAGAAACAGACTTGGCGGGTCATGGCGTCATTCATGTGAAGTGAAATGACATTTTATTTTTGATATCTAAAGATACAGATGTGTTAATTGTTTTCTTAGTTATGAGTTATACATGAATACATACCTCTATATATATTCAGAAGTTTTGTCAACCGGATTTCATGTACAAGTTTCTAAGAAAATATAATTGGATTTAAATTTAGCTGCCCCTTCATTAACCAGAAAACAAACATTCATAGTTTTAGCAAAACTTATAGATTAAATAAAAATAATCAAAACAAATCTTAGAAACCTTTGATCAGTTTCCTTGAAGCTCGCCTGTTCCGATCAACATGGTGTGGTTTGTCTGAATCACCACCTAGTTCTAAGGTGGCTCCCAAGAAACCAGTCTGAGTTCCATCGCTGTCATTGTCAATGTCCCCTTCGATTGTCAATCCTTCAATCCTAGCCGCAATAGATTCCTCTCTCATCCCAACATCCACATCTACAAAATTCGTTTCTGTTAATATTACTCGGTTATGATATACAAGATTAAATTTCTTTTTTTTTTTCTTTTAAAAAAAGTGTGGAAGGTTTTATATCTTACCATAAACATGTTAAGCATGATGTACAAAAGTATTTTCTTTGAATAAATTTAACATTAAATTAAAAAAAATTACGCGGTTATGATTAACAAATATTGCATGTAGATAAGATAACTTTTCAAAAATACTAAAAATTCATGGTTTTCTTTTTTAAATATATTTTAGTATGTCACGTATAAGTATAAAGTGGCCATGTTCGGATTGGATTCACATAGGGTTTGGACCTAAATGTGTGTATATATATACCTGGATTTGAGAAGAGCCAATTAAAGGACGAGAGCGCATGCAAGAAGAACAAAAGGAATGATGTGAATAGCGTTTTCTGCGAACTTGGCACGTGACTTCTCCTTCTTGATCATCTCCTCTGGTGGATTATTATATGAAGGTAGTTCGTCATCGTCGAGGGAACCGATCATCGAGCCCATCCACAGTCCTTTAGGTGGTGCGGACGAGTAGTCTTCTGTCCCACGGTTCCAACTCGCGGATCTGTACATGTTGCTTTTATTTAGTTTATTACAATAGAAAGTGCTTTTTGTAGGATGCTGATTATTTTTGTAAACGAGCTTGATCAGTTTCTCTATTACATTTTTAGTAATTCGTTGATTGCGAATATATAGCCTATGGTTTTGGTACATTTGGATCAAAATTAGGACTTTGTCAAATATCTCACTCGTTTCTTCTTCCCAGGGTGACGAAAGTAACTTCTTGAGGTTTATTTTGCAATAATAACAATCTTAGTCTATACAAAACTAGGTGATTTTCCGGTGTTCATACATGGGTATAAATATTTCTAAAGTAAATATATAATATAATTAATTACTACTTATTTTTAATTTTTAATTAATTTTTAATTTATATGCAATATTTATATTAATAATATTATATTACTTTAATTATACATATGATTTTATATATGTTATATCTAATCGGTTTTGTTGTTTTTCAATCGATTTGGTTATCATTTGGGTAAATTAGATTGCATATATGAAATCAACTGTAATATTTTTATTTTATATATTAAAATTTTGATTAATTTAGGTGGTTGTTGTCTTATATATGTAAATATATTTTATGAAGATTATATATAACTTAAGATATATCGTTCTTAGAATGAAGTTAAAAAAAAACTAAAGTGTCTGATTCCAAATTACATAAATTAATATAATGAAAAGATAATATTCTGAAGTCTCATGCATATATATAAATTTTACAAAATAACTAAATTGTAACACTTGGTTAATATTTTATTTTCATTTTTAATATGTTTTGAGTTGTCATATGATTTATATTTATAAAATAAATTAATATTCTTATAAAACTATATATTCTTATCAAAGTTAAATCTATGATTTTATATATAAGTTGGATTAGTCGAATCATTCATGTTGTGAGTATATTGAGTTACATATATTCTTTCAAATACAAAATGAAGTATAATTATTTTTTTATTATAGTTAAGTCAAATCTGCATGTATTTTCATAATATTTACCAAATTATGTGTTGATGTTTTTTTAAAAAATATTAGAAAATAAAGCGATGATATATAGAAAGTTACATGCGTAAGTAGGTGATAAATTTTTGAAAGATCATGAACACATATCAATATTTACAATAATTAAAATATTTTAAATTTTTTTAATAACTTTATGCCTTTGATTTATTGAATGAAAACTAATATTTATTTTAAATAATCTTAAAAATGAGAATTCAGATTTGCTTTGTTATTTTGATTATGGTTTTATTAAGTTCCACAAACATACAAACATAAAATTTTAAAGCATATTTAATATTAAGGAAAAAATAAATTTAATAATGATAAAATATAATATATCTACCTCATTAAACTATTTTGTAATTATTTGATAAAACGATGTTTATTTTAAAAAATAATTTTTAGTTCTTTTAATATCTCTTTAAAATAAGCAGTAAAAATTGCTTAAAAATTAGCAGTAAAAATTGTGATTGTATTTAAAAATAATATTATATAAGTAAAATATATTTTATCGATATTTTTTTGCTGTAATTGAAAAATATTATAGTCAACTAAATATATGAAAAACAAAAAAAATAAAACATTTCAATATTACTAATTATAAAATATTTTTAGACAATTAAACATATACCAGTTTATGTTACTTAATTATTTTATGTAATCATCTAGAAAATATATAGATATCTAAAATTGTTTTTCTTATTACTCTGAATTTTTTTGTATTGTTTAAATTACGTTTTAAAAGAAATAATATTTATGTTTATGTTTATGAAATCACATTATATAGAAATTTATAATTTTCATCTAAAAAAATATAGATATAAAGCAAGTATTTTATTACTTCAAAATTATATTTTGTTTTATTTAAAAATATTTTTTAAATATAATATTACTATTTTGTGAACTTTCCCATATATATATATTTTCGTTTTTCAATTCTTTTTTTTAACTTTATAAACAAAATTCCTTTTTATTATATGTGTGTATTTTTTGGAAATTTTTTAAAAGGAAACTAAATAAAATAATAAGTAATAGTATTTAAAATGTAAATTAATTTATTAAGGGTATCGTGAGAGTTAACGTGAGAGCGACACGTAGAAAACTGATTTTGCAAATAATACTATAGAGATACGAAAAGTAAAAATGAGATATTATTAATCAATGTTCTATTAAATGTATATAGACGGCCGTCTAAACATTACAAACGATAAACCCTTTAAATCCAAGACGATTTCTTTCTAAACTGAATCATTGTAATAATACTATAATAAATAATATAAATTTATTATTATAAATTATAATAATGAATATATTATAGTATAAAATGTTGTGAAAATAAATAATATAAATTTATTATTTTCAATAATGATTTAATATATTATATATTTTTATTAATTTATAAATGTTTAAACTGTATAACTAATAATTCAAATATTTTAGGCGCTAAACATTAAATTGACCGTCTATCTTTAGACTAACTTCAGTCCGAAGTGTGTAATGGGTTCTTAAGCTATGGTTTCGAATGGTATAAAAACGTATAGATATATGGTATATGTAGAGATTTTTGTTACTGTTGACTGCGGTGCAGTGCGGAACGAATGTTACCAAGGAGCCTATGAATGTTAACCGCGGGACAAGTGTATCGCATGGCGGGAGGGAAAATGGGTCACCATTCAGCTAATTGTATTGGAACATACCTTGTAACGCACATGCATGATTTTAGGTGTGGTTTGTATTATATAAGATGTGTTTTTCAAAGTAAATATATTTTATGTTACCTAAAGTATTTTATATTATACTACTAGATTTTTGTTATACTACAGCATACACGGCCATCATGAAAATGCATATTTATTTTTATTACCTTTTGGTGTCAAAAGACAAAAACCTATATTCAACCCTTAATATTTATCTATATAATATGCAAAAAATATATTTTAACTGTGTATTATCTAGTTAACGAAATCAAAAATGTAGTTAGAGGTATATTATCATAGAAAACTTTGTTTTTATTATTTTTAATCTCTAAATAGTCGAAACACATATTAAAATATAATTTTATTTTCTATCTTTCCTTGTTTATTGTAACTTTCTTTTCCAAAGAAAAATTAGTATAATTTTACAGATATAAATGCTAAATTAATATCGATAAATTTATTTTATTTTATTACTTATTAAATATGAAGAACATAGAACAAAATACCTTTCATTGATATTGTATTTATATAATATATAAAAATAAATGTGTATTATTTGGGTGATAAAATTTAATTTTACTAAAAAATACTTTTTTCATCAAAAAGCTATAAGTTGTATTTTGAAACTATAACAAATATTATAAAACTAAATATAGTTAATATTTAAAAATATTCACTGTAGTATAGATTTTAAATACTTATTTCAGATGCATGTTAAGATTTGATGGTAGTAAATATAAGTTTGGACACATTCATCCAGAATCAAAAAATCAAACTGAAAATAAAGTTTTGTTCGGGTTTGGATCCTGTCAATTATACTAGTAGACTTATATCTCTAGAACTGAAAAACTAGAACTGAACCGAGAACCGAATAGATCCAAATTCTTATAGTTTATATATTTATAAATTAAAATATATATTTAGTTTTAAAATAATTAAATAACATAAAGTATTGTTTATATGTCAAAATACCCAAAAATATAATTCATATTTTAGCTATATAAATATTTTTAAAATAATATAAATATTTTTAAGATTATATTAGTATCACTAATATTTTAGTTTATAAATTATAAAATACATTATATCTATCCCGCAGTTGCACTATTCATTGTAAATGTCACCATTCATATTTTATTATGAACCGCACCGCTTAGACAAACCGCAGTTGTTCTGCAATATGCGTTTCTCCTGTATAAACCGCGGTAAAACCGCACCGCACTAACTAATCCCGCACCGCCCAACCCGCTGTTACCATTCAGAGCCTTAATGGACTTCTCCACTAGCTTGGGACCATTTGTTACTATCGTTAATCGAAAGCTTAAATACAAAACGAATGCAAAATTTTGCACCTACTTTGTAATTAAATAAACTTGAAGCATAAGCCGAAACATCCTATTGCCCACCTAACTAGTCTCCTCTGTTTCTCCAGAACTTGCCGTGAACATACTTAACAAGCTCTGTTTGGGATTCAGTACCAGTAGACAAACCAACAAGGAACCTTCTCCGATCGCATAGGGTCCTGACACCGATGCTTCGGCGTCGGGAAACCAGTTTGCTCAATTCGCCGCCGGTTCTTTCTGGAGCGTCGAATTAGTTTACCAGAGGGTTCCGGGCATACCGAGGTCCGATATTATTACAGATAAATTAATTCCACATCAGGAATTCAATGAGACATTAATTAATATATAAAGGGATAAAGTTAATCCACTAATTGGTTTTAAGTTGGAAGCCCATGATAAATTCGAATCTAACATGATATCAGAGGCAAAATCTTAAATACGCTAAACCCATAATTAATATCTGACACTTCCCGACTGGGTATAAAGATCGTAATTAACTCGCTCGACCGAGTATAATTGTTTTAAAGTTCCAAAATTTCTATCCGATAAGAGCCTTCATCTCGAGCAGTGATATGAGAGATAAATTAATCTCACATAAAAAATTTAATGAGACATTAACTAATGTATAAAAAGTTAGGACTAATATACTAATTTTCAATTGGTTTTAAGTTGAAAGACCATAATAAACCTGAATCTAACATATATTTTCAATCATGCATAACCCTTCTTACGAGGATGCATGTTCGGGAACATCGAATCACGTAGAAGTTGTTCGTAATCAGTATGATCTTAAAGAGTGTAGGTTCGAGTCGCTTCTTGAGTTGTTCTGGTGGTCTATGCATGATCCCACTACCTTGAATCGTCAGGTTAGGTTTTTTTTTTCTCTTTTAATCGTCTGATGTATCTGATGCTCAGATATGTATTGGTTAAAACTCTTAGGTGATACATGGCTTATTGTCTCTGCAATATGTGGTTGCTCTGTTTTAATGATTTTTTTTTATCATTTTGAACTGATCAGGGAAACAATGTGGGAAGCCAATACAGATCAGGGATATATTACTACAACCCGGAGCAAGAGAAACTAGCACGCGAGTCACTGGAGTACATTGGCCGGTCATGGGCCAAGCCTAACGAAACATTCGCTTTGGACTCCCAAAAATTCATATATACATAACTTCCCAAATTTGTAAAAAAAAAAAAAGTTAGATCTCCAAATTATTGAAATCTTTATTAAATCGTCTAAAGTCTCCTAAATTTCAGGGTCGGTTCTGCTGGAGAGTCACCAGCAACATGTGGATAGGAAGATTGTGACAGAGATCTTACCGGCTACGAAATTCTACCGAGCTGAGGAAGATAACCAGCAATACTTGTCTAAAGGAGGGAGGTTCGGACTCAAGCAATCCAGTGCAAAAGGTTGCAACGACCCAATCCGCTGCTACGGGTGATAAAGCCTTGCTTCTATCTAGAGGCAGAGGGCTTTACTTTCACCTACCTATAGACTTTAGTTAGCTGTTGTTGTGTGTAGAAGGTGCTGGCTACTTATGTATGTTACTTGTCGTGTTGATAGAAGTTTGAGTGTCGAGAAAATTTAAAGTATATAATAGTATAGTTTTGTATTGTTCTTCTTTTAATATTTAGTTCCTAACCAAAGTGAAATAGATTTTAAAAGTTCAGATTAAAAACTATATATATATATTAAAATAAAATATTCAAACCGACAAGGAATTTTAGATCAGTAGACCGTAGTGCTTGTAGTGAATAATTTGTCCGAATTAATGTTTTAAAAAATGAAAAGAAATAAACTTAACATTAAATCACTTTAGATGGTTGTGTTGTGTCATAATTTCTAACTTTTTAATCTTCGCATCAATTTCAAGTTTAAATTCTTATGGCCCGTGATATTAATATATATATATTTTGGGTTATGTCAAATATTTGCGTTGATGATAGATAAACCTTTCAAGCTCTCAGCCAGCGATTGGATGAAGCGTATATGCTGGATTTGTATGTTTTGATTTTTTTTTTGTGGATTTTAATTTAATGTGGTCGCACCTAAGGGCATCATTAACTGAAACCCTTTGATGGTTTCTAAAAAATATATATTAATATTTAATTATTTGAGTGTTCTGAAACATTGTAAGAACAACAACTATCTCTAAATATGTAGAACCGGTTCCAAAACTTACTAAATAAGAACCTGTGAACTGTTTTTCTCTCATGATTTATTAATTTTTATTTAATTTTAATTCTTAAGAACTCTTTTATATCTCTACGTTAAAGGTGCTCTAATACGAATAATAACTAGCATTATAAAGCACCGTACGTTCACACACATTATAGAAGACTAAAGATAATCAAGGGGAGTCAAGCAAGTGAAAAAGACAGAGGTGGTGATCTTGTGATAACAAAAATATTTAGAATCTGCTTAAATAAATAATGACAAAATGCAAAGTAATATATAAATTGAACTACGTGTCGTTAATATCCCTAGCTCTAACGTGAGTAGCACGAATTGAGGTCGCAACTCTCGTACGTGGCTTTCCCTCTATCGCCCATAATATATTTCCATTTCAGTTAGATGCTAAGTTAGGATTGAACCCTCATTGGCTTTGTCATATATATATTTGTCGAACATAAAGATTATTGTATAATTAAGATGCATTAGAATACTATTCGAGGATTCACGAACGTCAACTAAAAGAAGTTTCGTGTAAAAGGATGTCTCGTTTAACCAAAAAGATGTTTCATAATATAACCAACACATTACACATAATGTATATATGGGGATTTAATAACTTTGGCTAGTTGACGTTAGTGAATATTAATTATTTGCTATAAGTTAACGTTAAATTGTGATGGTTTCTAACCTTTTAATTGTTGTAATTAACCGTATGAACCTCAATGAAATCACTATTCAAGATTATTAGACTGCTTAAAGATTATCTCAATATCTTTGCATACTCACAAGTTCAGGTAGTTTAAAAGAAAAGATTAATCTGACGAAAAAATAAGGGGCAAATTAATTTGGTGGGTTAACCAACACAAACCCTGAGCAAAACCAACACTTACGTTACTATTATTGTATATTCTTTCTCAAACACACCCAATAATCATATCCTCATAATTAATACAAAACTTAAGGTTATGATTTTTTCGTCAAATTTGTATTAAAACAATGATTATACATTTATACCTCCCGGTATTCCTTTAACTTGATTAGGACATGTATGAAATCTCAGTCGCCCCCTCCCCCCTCCCCCCCAAAAAAAAATCAGTTGACATTCGAGGATAATTTCACCGTCGAAGTTTTAGATAACGAAAATTGATTTAGAAGGAAATATAATGCAACGGAGTATATTATATTATTATACGTATATCCCATATATATTAATTGAAAAATATTCTAATTTTTTTTGTAGCTACGTGTCATCAGTATGATAATTTTTAGAATCATTAGAAAATATGTTGACCCATCTAGTTATATAATAATTTTTTTATTAAACGTACAATAAATTTATTATTAATGTTCTTTATTATTTTCTTAAATAAAAGTTACGAACTTACCTAATGTGGTTAAAATATATATAACAATAAATGATTTTGAATAATAAAGATTTGATAAAAATTAGTGTATCTTTTATCATATTTGTTTATTTTTAAAATATTAAAATAAATTAAACAACCACATTAACCATATAATAAAATTCTAAATTTTCTGTAAATGTTATATTTTGAATTAAAAAAAAACGACTATATATTACTACAACTGTTAAAAGTCTCACATTCAAATTTTGTGATCCATGGTTTGAAATTTTTGTTATGGCAAAATACTAATGATTACAAACTCATATAAATAAAAAGTCTAATTTAATTAATTATTAAGATTATATATATATATATATATATCATTTTAAATTAAACTTTATACCATATCAAAGACATAAATATTTTAATTTCGAAATTTACTTTGAAAATTCTTTTTTTTTTGATAAAAGTTTTGAACAAACATTGACAACTTAATTTAAAAAATATAAAAATTACTAAAACTATTGATCCCACAATGAAAATTTTGTTATCAGTAGTTTAAAATTTTTGATATAAAGATACAAATGATCAAAAAACCGTATGAGTAGAAAACATCATTTAGTAGACAATTAATATTAAAATATATTATATATGTTAATATCATTTAAATTTAATTATATATCCTATCAAATAAAAAAATTTATTGTTTAGATTAATAACATTTATTTATATGTTTGTACCAATTTAATTATATATATAATAGTTACAGATTTCTTAATTATTCAATATATATTTATTATATGTAAAAATATAGAATACATAAAATAATTTTTATATATAATGTTTATTTCGCGCGAGGTACGGATGTAGATATCATAAAATCGTAGGTGTATTAGAGCTATGTATGAGCTACCCTAACCTACAAGACGCCACAATACATATATAAGTAAATGCATATATATAAAATCGTCATTTAATTTGATAGTTAAAAAGTTTAACATGTATGTTGAGAGGCCAATTGTTGAGACCAAATTTATGACGTCTTAACTCTTAAGTCTTTATTTCCAGAGTCTGGATTTCCATATTTCTTTTCTTTTAATCTTTCATTTTTTTCTCTATCCTTGTTTTGGAAGCTAAGTTAGTGACTTACACTTCATTAACCACCAGAAGTCTGTTAAAATATATGAAAACTAATCTTGAGTATTTCTTGAGTATCCAAATGAAACTAATCATGAGTATCCAAATGAAACTAATATCAAATTTAAAAATGTAGATAATGCGTGAATAACCACATGAAGATTTACTGGTGAGTGTTTATTACTACATTTAATAAAGTGATTTAAATTTCATAGACCAAAATAATGAAAGGAGTATATCAATATATTTTAATAGACAGTAAAATGTATATACTATATTGAATATGATATGAGTCGCAACCTTTTAGTTCCTTGTATATAAACAACACTCCAAATGACAGGCAAAATACAGAAACCAAAACAAGTAATGTAATAAACTCGTCAAACATAGCTCTGCTTTTTCTTTTCCTTCGATCAGATTCAGATCCAGACAATGAATCAAGATCTTCAAGAACCAATGGCGGAGATCATGCCAAATATCATAACAGCAATGTCGTATCTATTGCAAAGGGTATCGGAGACCAACGACCATCTGAGCCAGAAACAGAGCATCTCAGGCTTCCATGGAATAACCAAACCTTCAATCTCAATCAGAAGCTACCTCGAGAGGATCTTCAAGTACGCAAACTGCAGCCATTCGTGTTACATCGTCGCGTATATATACTTGGATCGGTTCATCAAGAAGCAGCCCTTTTTGCTCATCAATTCCTTTAGTGTTCATAGGTTTATAATCACAAGTGTCTTGGTCTCTGCTAAATTCATGGATGACTTGTAAGTAAATCATTCTGAGGCTAATTTATTGAAATTCACTAATCAACAGATGTTTGATTTATTTACAACTAGGGGTGTACCGGCGCGTAGCGCCGGTTTTTCAACGTTAGATTTTTGTTTTTCAATGTAATAGTGTAAATATATATAATCTGACTGCTAATATGTATTTAATGTGATTCTACCAAAATTCGGGTGCAATCCACTCATTTAAAATGTGAAATATAACTTTTAAAAATAAATTAATTTTACATTAAAAGTAATATTAATTTTAACAATATTTTTATTAAAAATTTTCATTTATTAGTTTATTTTCATTTTTTAAAATCATATAGTTGAAAATGCATTGGCTTAAGTATTTTCCTAATTTGAACATAATATAATAAGTATAATGTAGTTTAAATTTTACATAAATTATTTCTCTTTTGTTATTTGTGTTTCTTAAATTCAATAGTTTTTTTTCTTTTTATATATTTATAAGAAAATGTAAATTAAGACAAAGCGTAATTAAAATAGCTAATTCACAGTAATAGAAAAAGATTTTAAGTTAGTTACCCATCATAAAATATAATATATTAACAAACTCTTTTGGTGAATCATGTATTAAGTAATAACTATTTTTGTACCATCAAAGCTCACTGGAATCTTGAATTACAACATATGGCTATTGCTGTCGTTAAAGCTCGGTTGGTTTGAAACCCAGCAAGTGCCGGACAACAATGTGCTAGATATGCAGTTTCAAATGTAAATATTCCTTTACAACTACGCATGCACTATGAACCCAATGCATTTTGAGATGCTGAAGTTCATGATATCGGCACTGTACCACATGTACCAATCGCTTATTACATTTTGAATTCATGAGTATATCACTTGGGAAAGTTCACTCTAGTCAAGTCATTTTTGTTCTTTCACTTTCACATGGAACCAATGAAATATCAGCTTCTGTTTCATATGTAAAACAAAAAATTAGTAAAAGAAATGTGAAGAACAATAGTAACTGAAGATAACAGTTTCACTAATCTCTGCAATTTTGTGTTTTGATCAAGATCTGCCAGATTGCTGGAATATGCACATAGCTTGAAGCTTCAATCACTCGTAATTCACCTTCTCCAGGAAAATCTTGTTCAATAAGTGAAGAGTTATCTGTTATTGTCACCATATAGATCCGGGCTCACCTATTGTAAAGCAAACACAGGTCATTATACAGTATGAGAAACAAAATCATATTCATATATATTCCCTAGAAGCTAACTGAGTGTATCTGCCAACCTTATATGCTGCACCTTATCCCCCACACATTTATAGTCACTTTAGATACTTATCCCTGTCCACATAAGCTATGGCACGCTACTGTTCAAGAAACCAAAACAAACAACACAACTCAGATCAAGAAACCAACAATAAAAAAAAAAAGAAACTTTGACACACCTAGTGACCACTTTGGTTGTGAGGCCAGGTTCTGCAGATTTAGGTAAGATGACAGTTCTATGCTTCTTCTTGCCATATATTTTGACTGAACTTGCTCTCAAGGTATCATCTTCCTTTGTCCTCCTCATGGGAATGGTTCCTTCGGCACATTTACCATATCAATTCCATAACTGAGGGATATGTATGCCCTTCTCTTTTGACTTAGTAGGAGACACTTTAATTTGTTGTCATCAAATAATTCCTCAGGATGGTAATTAGGCTTCATCCAAAGAAGAAACCGCAAGTAAAATAAACTAAACATTAGCACTTAGAACATAAAACATAAATCCCAAATAAATTCTAAGTAAACGTCATTCTATGTACCTGAATCTTGTGATATTTGAGGAAAGGGTGATCAAAAGCTGGTTGCTTTGAGATAGGAACACAATCAATTATATCACCATCTGAGCTCTGTAAATGACATCCAAAGTTATAAACTTTCGTAAGAGGAACCGTATCTTTCATTGTGAGATCACGACGCAATGTGTACTTGTTAGTTATTCAATTAGGAAAAAAATGTAAACAAAACCAAAAAGTAAAAGAAATCATCATGTGTAGTGTAGTAGGAAAGAGAAACCAGGAATCATTAGATTGTGATACTTACCCAAATCAATCCAGACAGAAAAATGCTTAAAAGAAGAAGACAATAAGTACACTCTCGAGGAGCTAAGAGGAGGTTCTCGGAAGAGAACACGACGAAGAAGAAGATCGACGTGAGGCTGAGGAAAGAGAGAGAAACCATGGTGAAAGCTAGACCCGGTTCGATATGGACTAACCCAGTTCGAGGACTTGACTGAATGGTTTAGGCGGGTTTCTTCTCTGCTTCTCTTCTTTCTCTCCGGCTTTTTTATTTTTTTTCTGGTGAGGGACTTCGCTAGCAATTGAACGTATGCTCTGAAAAGACGTCTGTACCGTCGACGGTTACTGGAGCAACGATCAGCTTCACATGTCCTTCTAGCTCTTCCAAAATTCGAACACAGTAAAACACGATCACGAAAGCCTTCTGTAGTGAGAGATTCTGGTCATAGCCGTACTTTTTTTGAGAGGATTGGAATGATGAATTTAACAGGATAAGGCGTAACTTTATATAGTCGGAGATTCAGGAAAAGGAAGTGGAGGCATTCATTGATGAATTGTGAAAGGAATGGAGCTATTCTTAATGATTGCTTTAAAGACGACGTTTGGATTCAGCCTGATTTTGTAACATCTCCAGATTTTTCATCGCCGGTAAGATGAATTGTCGCAGAACATATATAGACAGCTAGAAGTTCTAATCTAAACGTCGGAGTCTCCTAGACGTACTCTACCTGACTATACATGGCCTAGTTTAGAGTGGAATAAAGGCCCATACAGATTTAAACCAATAATCTAATATCTAACCCATTAAAAACGAACCACAACGCAGGTCGTAATCTTTTTTTCTTGAAACCGATTTTTTTCGTTTTATTTTTTAAGATGACACGTGGCGTCAGAAGCCCCTATCTTCTTGCTGATGTGGAGGCCTAAGGAGA
Source organism: Brassica rapa (assembly GCF_000309985.2). Classification (NCBI taxonomy): domain Eukaryota; kingdom Viridiplantae; phylum Streptophyta; class Magnoliopsida; order Brassicales; family Brassicaceae; genus Brassica; species Brassica rapa. The sequence goes on from NC_024797.2 coordinate 22,560,592, forward strand.
GAGACAAGCCAACTTTATTATATATGATTTATTTTATATAACAACTTCAGGTGTTGCAACAACGGATATTACGCTCACGTTGGAGGAATAAGCAAAAAGAGGAGATGAACATGCTTGAGCTTGATTTCTTGTTCGGAGTCGGGTTTCAGTTAAACGTTACCATTTCTACTTTCAATAACTATTGCTCTTTTCTACGTAGAGAGATGGTGAGGTTGACAAATATGAATTCACTGTTTGTGGAACCTTCTCTTTCTTTCAGAAGTTCTTTTGAGACCAAGCTTGTGATGAATACACTCGAGGAAGACTCTTTAATCACTCATCACAACAAGAAACAACTAGCTGCTGCTTGATTATAATTAATGTATAGATTATATATATGCATGTAGCAAACATTGTCATTCATGTCTTTAAAGACACTTGATACATCTTATGGTGGTTTATATATTTATATATATTGTGCAGTTATAACGGAACTTTCCACAAAATAGCCTAAATATAATATCATTTTCTTTTGAAAATTAAAGTGTTTTACGATTGTAGCTGACTGTATGTTTCCTTACATTTAGAGACACATGCAAATACATCATAAGATTCGCTGAGCACATAATCCATATATAAAGCATACGAGATAGGAAGTTACATTTTAAAAGGGTACCAAACCTAATAACCTTGATATTACAAGAGAACACTTATACCACTCCCATAACCTTTTACGTTGCGAGAAATTACAAGTTATCATCATGGATGAGACTTACTACCGTGGCTCAATGTGGCAACTGCACCGTTGTAACCACCACCGCCACCTCCACCGGACCGACCATTTCCGCTACCGTAACCATACCCACCACCACGGGCTCCGCCACCTCCAGAGCCATATCCGTATCCGCTTCCTGATCCGGATCCAGATCCATACCCGTATCCGGATCCTCTTCCCCACCCCGTCGACGATCTACCGGAACCTGACCCGTAACCCCATCCAGATCCTGGAGCAGAGCCCCAACCCCAGTTGTACCCCCAATTGGGCCCACGCCCCGACCCACTTTCACCTTGGTAGTTTTGGCCTGGTTGCATGTCACCTTTGGACCATGCGAATGGACGAGAAACTGAAGTCTTCACAGTGATAAAAAAGAACAAAACTAACAAGAGTCCTCTAATCATTTTCTAAATTTTGTTCTATAAGGTTCTTATATAGATCTTTTAGATTTTGTTTTGCTATGAGGTTATTGTAAGAAAGCTTCTCCCACCGGTTATATAGGCAACAGCATGAAGCAGCATTGAAATGCAAACGGTCCGTGAATAGTTGATTTAATAGTGTGAGATGGGCCAGACCCACCCTTTTCTGAAATTCTAGTCTAAAATTTTGGGAAAAGATATTTAAAAACACATTGCAAGTGTATCTCTTACACATGTTGTGAACTAATATAAACTTTTATTATATATTTTTACTTAAGATGTAGTTATCAAGTTAACAACTGTAAATAGGCACCACCGCCCTAACAATATAATAAGAAGATCAATCATGAAATCACTAGCTATGGACAATTTTTAAACTTTTTCTTGTTTTAAATATCAATTACCACTCAAAGAGTTTATCTTTATTGTCTCTAGAATAGTCGGTATTACAATATATACAGAAATGTCAAGATAAATGATTAGATATTTGATATTACTGAGATACTTGAGTTTCTTTAAAGTACAAAATATTATCTTCAAGAAACCCTTTAAGATGCGTCTCAGCGTCAATCCCACTGAGAAATTTTACTAATTGCGGCTTGTGGTTAAGAAATGTTCAGCATCATCTTCATCACTACAAATAAATACATCTATAAAGAAGCATATACACATGAAAACCATTGACAACTGAAAATTGTAGATAAATCACTATTTCATTAGTTTCTTGGACTTCCACCATAAAACTAATTGGTAATTAGTAGATTGGCCCAAGTCGTTTGTATATTACTCAAGTCTCTTTCATATTTTCTGATGTGAGATCTTCTCTCCAATGCCTTCCTTCGAAATAATGGTACGTATAACCATTAATCTCGCAAAATTCATCATATCCCCTCCAAGACCATGTTTTATTTTCTACCGATCTCGGTGAAACTGAGCCTTCTATGGACCATCAGCCAATGGGATAATCGAGCCACTGTTCGGGTTGAATTAATAGGTCAGGATATTGAACCCGCTCTGATACCATGATAAATTTTTTGGGTTTCCAACTTAAAACTAATTAACAATTGATAGATTAATCAAAATCCCTTATATATTACTCAAGTTTCTTTCGTATTTTTGATGGAGGATCTTCTCTCCAATACATCTTTATAATAAATCGTGCTACCACTTCAGTCAAAGCGATCTACTGGATTTTGCATGATACCGCTCACCTATAATGCTCTATTTTCCAGAATTTAATTTGTCTTTATACCACAAAAAGACCATAGATTTGACTATTTGGCTAAATTGGTTCACCGGGCTATTGTAATGATCCCTTGTTAAGTGCAGGTTTGTTAATGAATGTTTTTTCTATCAAGCAAACCAGATATATCGTGTTTTGAAAAAATATCACTTCAACATATCCAACTAGCTAGGATCTTAACGATTAACTAATCGAACTCAACAGGAAACCTTCCAAGCTAACATTTGCTATAGGAAATTCAGATTGTCTTTAAAAAAATAAATAATCAGATGGTCTACACATTTCTAAGATGTTTAAGGTTATTGAAAAACTGAAAATCAATAAACTATTCAAGCTTTATTTTAAAATAAAACAAAAAGCGATTTATTACATATGTACCAGATCATATGGCTTTACATAGTATATGTTAAATTAAAAATGGTTTCAAATAAGCTCGTTGTTTTGTGAAATTCTTTTTGAATGATAATATTATTACCCAGTCCTATCCTGCTATATATATTAATTGAAAAGTCACTTAAGTGATTTATGCTTAGGCATCATTCATAGGTGAAATTTAAAATTAATTCTCTTAATTTGATTTTTTGTTAGTATTTAAATTTTTATTTATTTAATTAAAGTCTTAAAAAGAAAACTAATCCTAAAACTACATGATCTAATCTATATTACCATACAAACAATTAAACATTTTAAGATAGAAGAATTAAAATAATATGTTTATAGAAACAATTAAATATCATAGATTACATTATAGAAATTTAAATAAATACATATGATATGATAGAAATAATTAAATAAACGATTTTAACATATTTTTATTAATATTGGATACAATAAATTATAGATTACAGAAAACTAATTAACCTAAACCTAATTATATTTTCTTATACTCACTATATATATATATATATTTTTTTTCTTCCTAAAATGTTTTTAATGGATACAAAACAGTCAAATATACAATTTTAAAAACATTTATTAATTTTTCAATGACAAATGTTGATTGTATAATTGAGTTATTACTTTCAGAAATGATTAAAGTATTTGTATATTTAAAAACATAAAATATATAGTAAGTCTTTTTAAATAATATTAATAAATGAAAATATTTATTATAATATAAAATTGAAAAATTGGAACATTATACTAATACGAGACTAAAGTTAATATACTATATTAATATAATTATTATAGTCTTGATTATAATAAAATTATATGGTAAATTCTTTAAAATAATATTAATCAGTGAAATTTTTATTATAATATAAATTAAAAATGAGAACAATATATTAATACATGACTAGAGTTAAAATTCTATTGATATAGTTTTGATTATAATAAAATTGACATGTTTATTTTGTAATAGGAAAAAAGAAAGGATAAATATACAAAACATCAGTGAAGAGTAATAAAACTTGTTTTTTTATATTATTGGTTGTATTCTTTGTTATTTTATATTTTTGTGTACTTAATTTTTTATTTGTTTACCAAAAAACATGTGTTTTACGTATTACTATAACTGTAAATTAATTATTTGTAACTATTTTACTTCTAAATAAAATAAAATAGTTGATAAAATAATGCGAAAATAGAAAGTGTTATAAAATAACATTTTTCTCATTAATCTTTGGTTTTTGAAAATAATGTAATAAAAAGATTTTTTGGAAACTTACAATAAAATTTATAGAATTAGCAATATATCTCAATAATATTCTAATATTATACAATACCAAAAATTTTGATTTTCAAACTATTTAAAATAAAAAGTTATTTTTAGTAGTTATGATTATTATTTAAATATAAAATTATTAACATAATATATAATTTTCATAAAATATTTATATCCGTGAAATCACGAGCAACCACCTAGTTTATATGAAAATGTGTATGCATCTTCAGTAAGTAACATTTAATTTCAGAGGTAATAAAAACATACATGTTAAATGACATGAAAATTTCAACAGGCTAAAACAACTTTGTAATCCATATTCGACGTGTAAATGTAAATAAAATATACATTTAAATTGTTTAAAAATTCGAGATGTTAAGTGATTTGAATATATTTATAGATCAGAAAGGACAATTTATTTTGTTAGCTTCCTCTTTCTTTCTTTTTTTTGTCAAAGAAATACTTTATAGAAACTTAAACCGGGCCTGAACCTAAAGTTTAGCCCAATAAAGGGTTCATTACAAGAAACTGAAGACGACGAGTAAGTTTCGCCAGAGCGTCTGCTTCACGATTCTCAGATCGTGGGATGAAAACAAAAGAGATAGATAAAAACAGAGATGAGAGATGATTGATGTCAGCCACAACACCAATAATCTCCTTAGTTATAGCTCTGTTGGTAATGGCTCAAAACTCAATTTTGACTAAATTTTTTGACTCATAGCTCTGTTGGTAATGACCTTGTTAGCTTCCTCTAAGGTCATTTCCAACCCTACTTCATTTTTGACTCAAAACTCAATTTTGGAATAAAATTTTTTCCAATCCCACTCTATATTCAACTCCGAAATGTAGTAACGGGTAAGATTACCTCATAAGAGTTGAACTTTTCTATTTATGAAATGGTCGTTTTAATCTTTAATTTTTTTGTTTCTTACTTAAAATAATATAATAACATAAAAAATATAAAACTCCACAAAAGATTATTTAATAGTTTACATAAAATATGCATAATCATAAAAGTCAAACTAAGAATACATAATATAAAATAAATATAATATAAATAAGTAATTCAATAATTAATTCGATAAATTGTTTTCGAAACTACCAAAATTGGTGATGTATTATTCAAACGGAATAGATGAATTTTTTAATCGTGGGTAAAAAATTTGATTGATTACATTTGTACTTGTTGAACTTGATATATGCACAAACAATGGGACCCAATACATAATTCAAATTACAAAACAAAACTTTGTTTTTTAATGTTCTTTTAATGCATATAAATATTTTTGAATTAGAAAAATTGCATATGATAAAAACTGCACAAATTGAAATTGGAAGATAATCTCTAGTTGTATTTTTAATGATAAATATTTAATTTAAATAAAGTATATTATTATTGAAATTTTGTAAACATAAAATAGTTGAGTTAATTGTTAAATTTTTATAAGTTGAAAGTACTACTAACAATTATTAACTAAATAAAAAAATATTTTTTTTGAGTAAAAGATGAAATAATATTTTGGAGTAAAATTTAATTTTATTTTGGAATTACACTATTTTGGAGTAAAATTTGGAGTAATACATCGGAGATGTTGTAATATATATCTACGGTTGTCTTATTGCTTTGTGGTGTACGTGATGGTTGTTTTGCAATTACTGTATTTATCCTTAATGATTGTACTCATTCTACATGTTTTACACTTTTTTTTTGTAACAACACGTTTTAAACTTATCCACAAGCTTAACATTAATCACAAGTTTTATAGTAATTTTGTTATCCCCAGCAATGATTATATGTATAGTGCATAGTCATACTGGAAGTGTTTGGCTCTAAGAAATATCTAAAGGATACTTTTTGGAATGATGGCAACTTTTAACATATTTTCAACGGGGGAAGCGGTCCACACGCACAACTTCCTACGGTGGAGCAACTACCATATGCTATATCTCTTTTAGGATATTTATCGAATAGTCATAATCTATATTCGTTATACCTATCCCCCTCCCCCTCCCCGAAAAAAAAGATGGGCTAATTGGCTTACTAGCCACATTTCGGTGAGAACTCAAGGAAATGGACATGATTTTGACATAATACAGTCACTAACTTTTTGCCTTAATTTCTGCCGGTTATAGCCTTATATGTAACAGGTTACTGGTTCTTTCAGATGGAGAAAACAACGTGGTGGTTTTCTGTCCCCTAATAACAATGAAACACTTTTAGAAGCGCGTACATAAACCATATTCAAAATCAAAAGAAAAAAAAGATGCAGAGAGAGGAATTGATGATAAGTAAGTGTAAAAGACAACGTTAAACAAACGGAGAATCCATGAACTGTAGTTCCATACTATATATTGTAGATAGAATAATATAAAAACAAATATAGTTCCAATTGAAAGAGCATCTATATTGGACAGTTAAAATATGCATGATATACGCAAAGTATGTAATACTTTATCCAAAATGAAGTTATATATTGCCAAAATAAGTCTGATATTGCAAAAATATAAGTTACCATCTTATGTTCCCTTCATAACACTGCAAAGAAAGTTTAATTTCCATTTCAAAGTAGTACTACACATAATAGAGAATACTATTTTTTTATATCGTAGAACTATTCCATATGGTAACATAACCATATCATTTATAAAGTAAAAATGCAAATCAAACACAACGTACTGGTGACTAGTAAAATGCATTACCATTCTACATGAGGCATATATAATAGAAATGGTAAAAATATATTTGCAATCTAAAGATCATTTTAACATATTTTTCAAATGCTGATATGGTCATGTCTTCATGGAAGGTGGTAATGCATGCCCCAATGCCAACTCCAATCGTACATAAACTAAACTCTATCAACTATCACTAAACCCTACATAAAATATAAACCCTAATCTAATATCAACTCTAATCTTCCATAAACTAAACCCTTGCCATTAATCACTAAACCCTATATGGAAATATAAACCCTAATCCAATGTCAACCCCAATCTTTCATAAACTAAACTCCCAAGTAACATGCATTTTCATTCTACATGAGCTATAGAATATAAAATGTGACAAACGATATAGCATAGTACATGTATATATTGTTCAAATTTTGAAATGTCTATGATTATTGGGGCAAATATTATATACTATGTTATATCGGTAAACTAAATCTACATGTAATAAAAGGGACATGTATTTACATTCTTCATTAGCCACATGAAATACAAAGCTAATGGGAATGATAATATAACATTTGAGAGTAAAAACTAAACCCAAGTTAAGAAAATATAAACCCCAATACATAGGTAACCCAAATCTTTGTGAAATTAAATCCACATGTCATACTATTGAGAACATGTATTTATATTCCTCATGACCAACATGAAATACAAAGCTAATGGGATTGGTAATAGAACACTTGATAGTAAACACTAAACCCAAGTTAAGAAAATACAAACCCGAATACATAGGAAACCCAAATCTTATGAAAATATAAACCTCATGAGCCACATGGAATTTGCTGTGGGAAACGTAGGTACAATCTCCTGCGAATGTTATTCCATATGATTGTGCTATGTATTTATTATTTTAAATGTTCCATTCCATATACCATATACTATGTTACTTGGATACAAATCTAATGGGGGAGTGGTAAAACTACACTTGACATTAAACACCTAACACAAGTTGATGACATCTATTACATATGAAAGAGTAGGAGGATGCCACGTACACCTCCTGATTTACCAAGATATCTTCACCGTGTAAATTTAAAAAATGGGTATAAGGTAATGATTACGAGAAGGGAAATGTGTGTTATAGGGTTACGAGAAGACTTTTATTCCATTGGAACAGTACTATTTAAAATGGTACTATGTGTATAGTAGATCAAGCATTGAGCACCATGATATACAAAGATAAATGGGATGGTAACCAAACAATCGATAATAAACACTAAACCCAAGTTAGAAAAGTATAAACCCTAATCCCTAGACAACCCAAATTTTACTGAAATTAAATCATGGTAAATACCTCATATATGAACACCAAACGTACAAACTTACACAACCTAATTCCAAATTTAAACAGAGAGAGACTGCAAATAAGATCATTTCCATTTCATATACACTGAATCAAATAGAAATAGAGGCAGTTATAAGTGCAAAGTCTTGAATAGCATACCGAATTGGCTTCTCCACGAAAAGCCACTAAAGTTCGAAGTCCGTCTCATTGATCAACTGTCGTGAAAGAAGGTAATGAAGAAACATAACCGAGAAGGTATGGGACCCCATCTTCAGTACTTGGCCAAACTGTGAAGTACTCAACATCGTCAGATCCTCATCCTCTAATGCACTCTTTATCACTTCAATCCAACGGAGATTGAAATAGTTGTTAACCTTTTTCTTGCCACTAGGTTCGCTGCTTGTCTCAAACAATCTACTTGGAAGCTCTAACTCGTCCATATAAAACCTGAAGAATGGAAAGTAAGAGAGTCAAAGAGTGAAGATGGTTCACAATGTCATATGCAATATATAAATGAATAATGAGCTAAACAGGGTAAGAACCGGCAACGGAATGGAACAACATATTATGTGAAAGTACCATTCCATGTGAAATAGAATATTATGAATAACATACTATTCCAGTTAATATGACACTCATCAGGCTAAATATACAGATACAGACGTAACATACATGTGGTTTGGGTTTAGTGTTCCACAAAATAATCGATATTTCTAGACAATGAACAATGGACCACAAAGACAGAAACCCCAAAGCAAGCATAACTTAGATTAACGACATCAGACTGAGAACCACACCCAAACACAAAGTGAGACAGATAAAACATTATTGCAAGTGCTACTATCCTAAATGGAATGGTTTAATGGGATATGAATACTTACGCTGTTGTCAAAGCAGAGAAACATAGATGAATCAGAAAGCCAAAAAACTTACGCTGTTGTCAAAGCTCTGAGAAAACGCCTCTGTGAAGTTGGAGATGCCGGCGGTGTTACTCCCCTGCGCCGAAACCGTCGCGCAAAACCGAACCACCGACACCCGTAAAGCCGAAGCCGATGAGAAGGAAAGATGACAGAGATGAAAAGTTGATTGCAGTGAGAGGCGAGCCGTAGGAGCAGAGAAGCGGCAGGGTCGTTTGGAATTCTAGAGAGAACCGACGAAGAAAGCGAGAAGGAGAAGGTGTGTGGAATGGGAGAATACACGATTTACTTTGGACAATAAACGTTATTTTTTTTTTAATTGTAGCAGGTTAGCCGGTGAAAGAAAAAGGGTAGGATAGTATTATTATGTATTATTGACGCCGTATATATATCTGTTAGGTAAAAATGCTATATGGTAAATTACCTTTTTTTTTTCATGTCTATAGCCTCCAATTTCCCAAAAAAGATCCGGTCAGAAAATCGGCATTAAGTACTCTTTTGTTTTATTTAAATTTTATCTTCATTATATAACATAATTTGTTAAATAAAGAAACATAATTTGCAAGTTAAAGTTTGAGCAATTTTCTCAAATAACTTTTTTTAAGTTTTGGTCAGAAAATAGCTTTCAAAAAAGAAAATGACCAAAATAATTTTTTTTTATTTTAAAAATTTTAATATTTATTTTTTATTTTTTAAAATTTAAAACTCTATCCCCAAAATCTCACTTCTTAACTCTAAATCTTAAGTTTAGATTAGTTAACCATATGATAATTTATTTTATTTTAATAAAATTTATTTTGATTATTTTATTTATTAGGAGCTATTTTTACAAAAATAAACTAAAAAGATTATTATAGGGAACTTTTTTTAAAGTTTCCATTTGGGCTATTTGTTCTACTAGTGTCTCAGTGTAATAAATTAACAAACAGTATGTGACCCTTAACTTGCGCCACATGCTGGACTCTCACCGGTCACTACTATTTCCACCAACTTCCTCTATTGTTACACAACATATAAGTATGTATATGCATATGTATTTTCTTCATGTGTTCTATACAAACGCGTTTATAACAATTATGATGACAAGAAAATCCCACGGGCTGACGGAATAAGCAACAAAGAACAACTTTAATGCAGCACAATTATGTAGCGACTACAAAGACCGTGCTCTCGAAGATTCAAACAGTTCATGGTACATTATTCTTGTAATTCGAACTCGAACACAAGATACAGGAGCATCGATAATCGATTAATCATTGGTTCCACTTTAAATTTATGTCACATATGTAAGGTTGATTTTTCCCTTTAAAAAAAAGTTGATTAATCGTCTTTTTTTTTTTGGGAAATTAGGCTCTATAGCCACACAAAAATGCCTAATTCACTATCTACACAATTTCCCTAACAGATCTATACACGTCGTTACTTTTCTATATTAATACTGTTTTGCCCCTTATGTCAACCGGTGAAACCTGCAAAACAAAAAATAATTTTTAGTGTTAATTATTAAGCGTAAAACAGTAAATTGTGGCTTACCTTTCTCCACATCCTCTGGCACCGGAGTAACCCCGTCGCCTCCGTCTGCATCTCTTCAATTTTTGATATCTCCTTCACTGTTATAAACATCCGTCTCTACTCCGCTTCTGAAATCGGCTCCCAATCGGCAGCGTTAAGTCCGCAGCGGCGCCTTCCAACAACCCGTTAAGTCCGCAGCAGTTGCAAAAGATTTGATCACCTCCATCTATACGAACGACACCATCATCGCGTCACCACCGTATGTTCTTCTCTTCTATTTAATGTATCAACAATAAAATCTGTCTCTTTGATGCGGTTATATGTATTATCTCCACTAATATCGCAAGATACATTTATATTTTGTCGCCGTGGATGACCTAAGTTGATCGGAGAAGATGAACAATTTCTGTTTATTTTGTTCTATTCTATTCGCATATAGAATAGAAATGTATTATGTTTGTTATATTCATGTTATGAAATGCAATATATTATGCTACTTTTCTATTTTATTATGTTCCATTCTATTTGATGATTACTAAAGAGTGTTTTATTTTGTTTAGAAATATAGTTTTGAACAAGTAAATATCATACAATGATCTAGATTGTGTAGTTTAATATTACATAATATAATTTAATTTACATAATATATGTTATTTTTTAGATTTTGATATTTGAGTTTAGGGTTTATATTTAGGTTTAGTGTTTATACATGGGTTTAGGGTTTAGTGAATATAGTTTACGGTTTAGTATTTAGAAGGTGAGGGGATATGGTTGGGGTCAGCATTAACTTCTTCGATGAAATCATAAATATTTCATTATTTCACCAATATATACCATGCTATTTATTTTGTTCCATTCTATTTGGGTTTAGAGTTTATTTTTGGGTTTAGGGTTTAGTGAATCATATTTAGGGTTTAGTATTTAGAAAGTGAGGGGTTTTGGTTGGGGTAAGCATTAACTTTAATTTCTTCCATGAAATCATAGATATTTCATAATTTCACCAATATATAACATACTATTATTTTGTTCCATTCTATTTGGGTTTATAGTTTATATTTGGGTTTAGGGTCTAGTGAATAGGGTGTAGGGTTTAGTGAATATGGTTTAGGGTTTAGTATTTAGAAGATGAAGGGGTATGGTTGGGGTCAACATCAACTTTTTCCATGAAATCATAGACATTTCTTACATGCAATCGTATACATTTCATAATTTCACTAATATGTATTATGTTATTTATTTTGTTCCATTCTATTTGGGTTTAATATTTATATTTGGGTTTAGGGTTTCTATTTGGGTTATGGTTTAGTGATTAGAGTTTAGGGTTTAGGGTTTAGTATTTAGAAGGGTTTATATTTAGGGTTTATATTTTTCGTGTAGGGTTTCGTGATGATTAGATAGGGTTTAGTTTCTGGAATATTGGGTTCACCATTGGGAAAGCATTACTTGTTTCTGTTCTGTTTGGATATGGAATAGAACACTTCTGAACTTTCATACCATGTGTTTTAATTTTGGTGATATATTGGTATATTACATAATATAATTTAATATAACATAATTTAGTTTAATATTACATACCATTATGTATTTTTTAGATTTTGATATATGAGTTTAGGGTTTATATTTGGGTTAGGGTTTAGTGATTAAATTTTAGGGTTTAGTTTTTATCTGATATGGAATAAAACTTAGATGATATGGAATATAAATCTTGATGTTTATGTATGTGATCAATAAAGTTATACGTGGATAGCTTTTTCTTCTTTCAAAAAACCACAAATACATACTTTCAGTATTATAAGAGGTGTTACTATGGCTCACAAAATGACCATGTCGTTTTTTTTATGTGAAGGAACTGGGTACCTGTTACCAACAAGGATATAACCGGCTGTAATGATGGCAAAAAGACAGTCACTACATTCTGTCAAAATCATGTCTATTCTTTTGATTTTCCTCTGAAATATGGCTATTAAGCCAATAAGCCCTTTTTTTTTTCAGTTGAGGTAGCAGCCTTTAGTCGTTATAAGTTTTTTTTTTGGTCTAACGTTATAAGTTTGATTAGAATATCAATGTTAAGTTTGATATCTTTATGGACTTCATGGGAATTCACGCTGATGTAAAACACATATTCTAACTCTCCTATTTGTGGAATGAAACTTCTTTATTACAAATCCAAATTTGTTAAACTCCAACATTAAATCACGAAAACATTTTTTATATTAAAATGAATATTGAATACAGAAAACAACAACCTTCTAATTCTCGCAACAATAAAAAAAACCCAGCATTCCAAGCTGTTGAGCTTGAATAGTACCAATTAATACCACGATAATTATCTTTATTAAAAAGTCAAAACCAATATATTAAAATTAAAAATTGAAAAAAATCAGAGAACAATGATAACTAAACCCTAGATCTGAATCTTAGTGGAAATTGAGCTTTGAGATTCTTACGTATAGGATACTTAATTAGGCCCTAACATATTAAACTAGGCCTTCTTAGCTTGGAAAAATGTTTTACAAAACTAAACGTTAATTTAATTCAACCCAGCCCACATTTGTGTTTAATCCTCACCTCCTATGTAGGTGCATATAATTCACATTATGCAAGAATTCACATTATGTGCTGCATAATTCACATTATTCACATTATGAAATCTCAAACTCTTATGTTAGTGTAGGTGCTGCATAATTCACATTATGCAAAAAGTGCATGTTATTTTCTATTGTTAAAAATGATGAAGGGTGGAATTAAAATAGTGTTTACTCTTGCCCAAAAAACTCAAAGAAATTTATATATGATAGCAGTGACAAAAAAAACAAGATGACAAATAACAAGTTAGTATGTATGAATTATCCATTTGAAAAATTTCCAAGTTAGGAGAAAAAAATGAAAAATTTCTATCGACAAAAAACTCTATTTCTTATCAGATATGTGTTTCAATCAACCTTAATTACAATCACTTTGGCGGGAATAAATTAGTCGCAAACATGGTGGACTACATCAGACTGCGAATCTGCGAGCCGTTTGCAGAGCTACATCGACAAGACAGCGAAGGATCACAATTACACAAAAATTGAGGAGAAAAGGCTATGAAGAAGCGATGAGAAGATGGTTTGACACACGATGATTCTCTTGGTCTCTGTTTGAGTTCAAGCTCTTTACCATACAAAGTTACAAACATTTAACTAGCTGATAGTTTTTTTACACAATGTTGCAATTTTTTAAGAAAAGTTTTCGTGGCCGAATTTTTTTTACATTCATTCAGAAAAAAAAAATCCTGTCACCACAAGTTTTCTGAGAACAAATTTTGTTTTTTTTTATTCTGAACCAATCAAAATATGGAACAAGTGTCATATAAATAAAAGGACAACCAATAAAAGCTCGGCCACGTATGATTCTTATTCCTTGTTTTACACAAGCCTCAATTGATTATGAGAGATTACAAAGAATGAGGAGGGAGGAGCCAGCTGGATCCTTGGATGTAGCCGAGCGAGATGAAAGAGTTAGCTTCTATGTTGTCAATGTCTTGTGTATACTTAACTCTCTTTTCCTTTCGCGATCCTGGTCCTGAGCACTTATACTCTCCATAGAACACCGTCCTGCTCATCCATCCGTGTAAATTTACATATAAATATATTTGTTGACATACCATTTTGTTAGTGCATCATATAATATAATAAAATGGTTTTTGATTACATACTTGTCACGCTCTGTTTGGGTGTTTTCATGCCATCCAGACGGGTTTACAACACTTGACATGTCAGTGTATGCGTAGACGACCTTGGGGTGGCTCATCCATGCTCGACCCAAGTAAATCCCAGTTCCAGTCCCTGTAACCTTGCAGTGCACGAATGAATACCCGCTTTTCTCTTCCGTGCTTTTCCCCGCATGAGCTGTGATCACTCTGAGTCCATCTCCCACAACGTTTAGTTGTGTACTCTTTTCATGCATCAACCAAAAAGGAGGATTTTAGTTAGAAATCATCACGAAAACATGCATGTATACAAGAGTTTAGGTCTTAGGTACGTACGAGGTATAAAGAGCGTCCGCTCCCAAAGATGAAATCAAATGTCCCTTCGATGTAACAGTCTTTGAAGAAATGGTTTCCAGTGTCATCACAAATCGTGTCTTGATAACCATAGAATTTACAGTTATAGAAAGCTGCTTTGTTGCCAGAGATTCTCATAGATAAAGCTTGTGCTCCTTTCCTTTTCCCATCCGGCATTGGAGCAGAATTCTACCAATTTTTTAAAATGTTATCTAGACATCTTTTTTGTTACAATGATGAATCTAGGGTTTATTACGTAGGCTACCTAAATTCATATCAGTAAGTTTTTAAGAGATGAAAAAATACCTTGACAATGATGTTAATGGCCATGAAGTAGTCGGACAAGACAATGAGAGTTGCGCTATCGACTGTTCCGTATTCGGCTGCCGTACCATCGAATGTCAACACGGGCATCGCATTTGGATCACCGTACAATGTGATGAAAGGCTTGTTTCTATCGATCGTAACCTTCTCTTTGTATTCACCGTGACCTAACTTGATGATCACGCGTTCCTTGTTCCCTACGGGTACACTATTTATCGCCTCGGTTAATGTCTTGAAATCGCCTCTTCCATTTTGCCTCACCTGCATTTATAGATACACCAAACTTATTCTCATGAATAAAACCCATGTTTAATTATTATCATGCATTATTTTGGCGGCCTAGTTGACTTTAGCATTGATCGATTTAGTTACAATTTATTTAGAACACTAGTACTATTTGAATGTAATGATCTGAATATTGTTATGCCTTAATAACACGCGGGGTAGCCTCAGCAGTCAACAGAGCTGGATCTAACGTGTCTTTTCTACTAGCCAACGAAGGGACGTTGTTGTTGAACCACTGCTCGATTCGGTTTTTGTTCTGAGGAATTGGTGTAGCATCGTTACCATAAACCACGGGCCATGTAATCACGACAAGCAAGATTGTTAGTATTAAGGACACACAATTGTATCCCATTTCTTACTACTTTTTTGTAGAATAAAGATGAATAACTCTTGTTCTTTTCTGATGGTATATGTATACCTTCGCCGAAAGTTAAAGAACACTTAATTGCCATTCATTTTTTACCCTAATTTGGTTTCTGTTTCTTGCAGCTCTTTATTCGTTTTATCCCTAACTATATATATACATTTTTAAGTTCTTCGACTTAACTAAATTAGTTAAGGTGTAAACCTGTTAGTTTTGTTTTTGGGACAAATGATTTGCTAATAAGTATTAAAACCAAACATAATAGTAATATATGCCAAGATTGATTAGTTGAATTCACATATATAACACCAAGATCCATGATGTGATGACACAGCTTGGATGTGAGAAATACATCAACTAATTTGCATATACTCAGCCCAACAATCAAAATTGGCATAAGCAAGTATTTTCTGTTCATATTAATTTGTAAATATAAATAAAGTATGCAACAACGAATAATTATGCGACATCTCAACATAGGCTGAAGCCTTCTATGTAAAAAAAAAGTGTACTAGACTAATAGTATATACAGATTGCATGAGAAGTATTAACAGGTTGTTTGCGTGTGCCTCAAGACACATCTTTGACTCAAAAATAGAACCCTAACTTGAAAAATCAGGCCTCAAGACAAGGAAATGAAGGCTTGAGCAGATTTAGCGACTTTGATGAAGACATCTTCGAGAGTTGTGTCGGCAAGTCCCCAAGCAAAGACTGTGAAGTTGGATTTGGCCTTTTCTACAGCCCTAAACACCTCAGCAATCCTAACTTCTTGCTTTGGGAGCTCGAACTTCTGTGTACCAGCGAGATGATATACTTTCTTGGCGTTGGGAGACACAGTTGAAACCAATCTCTCGACATCTTCCTCATGTTCTGAAGATGTTGTCATCGTGAACACATATGATCCACCGTATCTGCTCTTTAGTTCCTTGGAGTTTCCTATGCATTGCAAGGCTCCGTCTACAAATATCCCCAATCTATCGCATAGAAACTCTGCTTCTTCCATCGAGTGAGCTGAAAATGAAGTCTTAACGTTAAGGTTAAGTCTAGTTTGAGAAGAACACTTAATCACATCCCATATATAATCTAAGAAAATAATATATGTATGTATATACTTGTGAGGATAATTGCTGTGTTTTGTTTTGCACGCTGAATCACATCCCATAAGTTCTTCCTCGAGGCTGGATCAAGTCCTGTGCTTGGCTCATCCAAATAAACTACCTAATTAAGAGAATGATTAATCACACCTTAGGTTTGTTAATAACTAACATGACCCATTCATTGCTTGAAAACACGACACAACTAACAAGAATGCATGTACCTTGGGGTTCCCAATAAGTGATATAGCCACACTAAGCCGCCTTTTCATACCTCCACTGTAATTTCCAGCAGGCTTGTCGCCAACTCCTCCATCGAAAAGGCTGACACTCTTTAGAGATTCTTCCACGGCCTTCAAATTATTATTTATATATATATATATCCATTAATTAACAATATGTCTTCTGGAATTATAACACAAAAACTAAACTAAGTTAGCAAGGTGCGGCAGATATATATACTTGCGTTAGAGCAGAGCCCTTAATGTTCTTGAGTCGCCCGTAAAAGAGAAGATGTTCTCTTCCTGTTAATGTTTCCCAAAGCAAGCTGAAATCAAGAGAATGCTATAAAAACAAATATGTTCTTTAAAATGTTCCTTATTTGCTTGGTAATGAAAGAAAATGCAAAAGTATTGTTAAAGAGCATTTACTCGTGCTGTGGGCATACACCCATGCTAGTGTATACTTTGTTCATATCCTTGCATATGTCCAAACCTTGAACCAATGCTGTTCCAGATGAAGGTTTGAGTAGCCCAGTCATCTATCACAACAACCAAAAATACAGTACAAGATTACAAACTTTGACACTCTCTAACGTTTTTTTTTGTTAAACTGTTTTGGGAAACTGACCATACTAATGAAGGATGTTTTTCCAGCGCCATTAGGTCCAAGCATGCCGAAGCATTCTCCAGAAGGCACGTCGAGATATAACCCTCTTACTGCCATTTTTGGAGGGTTTCCATCTCTACCTGGATACACTTTTTTCAAGTTGTCACACAAGATGGCGTGCCCTGCGCTACCTTCATTTCTCAATTGTTGCACCTTTTCCCTCTGTTTATTATCTCATTTTATGTTAATATCAAAGAAACATGGAAAGGCTAAAAAGATGACGTTTTAAACATACCTCCTGAGAGACATCTATTTTTCCCATATCTATGGAGACTTTTTTAGAATCCACCCTCTGCATGGTAGGCTTACTTGGTATAGATGAAGATTTCTTGAAAAGGTTCAAGAAAAAGAAAGGGTGCTTCCCAGATGAGAAAACTTGATCAATATAGAAAGCTATGATGAGAGCCAGAAACCACTCTATTGACATGATGCATAAAACTTCACCCATTCCACTATCACTGAGATCTTGCCACTTCATCCCATTTCCCCTGGAGGCATATTGTGAAAACTCATACAACCCGCGGTACAAAGAAAAACCAGGATACAATTCCAAGGCAACAATCCATTCCTCTGTAAAGCATATAGATATTATATACCAAAAACAAAGCAGTGAGTGATAAAAATGAGCATGTTTTTCTTGTTAAAATTAAGTTACCTGGGAATGACTGATTTTCAAGCATCGTTTGGAAGAGAAAGCTGCCTAAGAGGCCAGTACCGTACACCAATATGTAAGCAACGACTACATTTTATCCATAAAGACAAAGAGACCGTTCAAATTTTTGAAAACTGGCATGTTTTTGATGAGAAATGTAATATGTTATTATTTTACCTGTAACAGTCTTAACCTTTGAGAATATTGAAGAAACTAGAAAACCAATGGCTATTTGAAGATTTAAGTAGATAAAATAGAAAACGAACTGGATGCTATAGGAATTGAGCCGAAAGTACTTGAGTCCTATCACTGACCCAAATATCACCAAAGAAGCAACGTACAACACAGATATGGTTAGAAAATAGGCATATGAAATCAACCAATATGGACCATCGCCTAGGCCGTGCATTTTCATTATAATCCTTAGACGTTCTTGTTTCTCATACACCAATGATGTCAAGATCACCTGCATGATTTATAGCTAGTCATTTCACATACAATGGGATAAATTAAAAAAAAAAACATCCAAGTTATTTGTAAGAGAGAACTTACGGGGAACAAAAGAAGAACAACCCAAGTGAAGAAAAGTGGGCCAAGCAAAGACGCAATGTCAGTATTAAATCTAGTTGCGTGTTTAGGAACTTCTTTGACAAACTCAAATAATATCCTAAGCCCGGGGCCTTTCAGAAACTTCAGATAAGCATTTGATATCTGCAGAGGCATATGTTACAATGAGAGAAACATGATTGTAAGTGAATGCATGCCTTGACTCTTGAAAGTACAACATGATACCTGATTGATAGATCGGGGAACTCGGACCAGCTTTACAGGCCCAGTTGAAAACTCGTCCTTGTAGGTTGAGTTATACCAGATGGTCACATTGAAGTTTTTCTTATCCGTATTCATGAGATCATATGCTAATGCAAAGAAACAATGAGGTGGATCCTAAACATACGCTATGAAGATAATATATAAATGTAATAAGTAAATGGAAGACAATTTCAAAACCTGCAGCGATCTCATTTGTAATCCCAGCAGGGTTTCCCCTATAACTACCCTTGAAAAGCTCATTATTGACATCTGCAGAGTTATTTCTCCAGAGACACAACCCTTGAACACACTTCACCTCTGAGATATTTAGACACAAAACCACTTCATATTAGTTTATCATCTTTCAAGTCAAACTTTTTCTTCGAACATCACAAGAAAGAAGTAAAAAAAAAAGTCATACCTGTCTGAATTTTTTCGAGAGAGAGTGGCCATGTAGAGTTTGCAGTGCACAGAGGTTGGATATTGTAGATGGGGAGACCTGGGGCAAGACCTGGATCTGCGTAATTGTCTTTAGCTGCTGCTATTGGTGAACCCTAAAATTAAAAAAAGGAGATGGAATGAGTGTAGACTCTTGCACTCAAATTCAGACATATATATAGCCTTTAAAAGAAAGACATACCAAGATATTATTGGCTAAAGTAGGCAAGAGGTCGGAGGAATTAACCGCAAAAGAAGTAGCAAATATATTCGCGGATATAGCTGAAAGAGAACACGCTTGGGTAAGTTTCACATGCAGCAAGGATAAATAAAAGAGTTACGTATCAAACAAGGAAGATAAGCATATACCTTTACCAAGGGGCTGTTTTTCACCAGTCATAAGTATAGTTACAGGACAAGATCCTCCCATTGTTCCTCTACAGGACTTGTCAGGGAGGTCTTTGTAGGGAAGAAAATCGGTTTTAACAGAACGGAGTTCATGCTGTGGAATCTGCAACATGGGAGGCAACATGGGAGGGTTTGGGATGGGACACATACCACCAGATAAGTCAGCGTTACTCTTACAATCACCAGTCATATCAGAGACACCCTTCATCAGCGCATCGAGAACATGTTGAATCGCTAGGAGAATTAAGCAGAGGAAGAGTGGAACTAGGATGAGCCTTACATTTGTCCATATATGTTTCCTCTGCATTTCAATTTCCATTAATTAAATAAACCCTTTTCTCAACTATATATATATAAGAAGTGGTGGTACTTGCTATTTAAATTTAATCAGAGAGGAAACAGACCTGGTAGGTTAAGTTCTTCCTGAGTAACGCATTTGCCTGCATCCAAAAACTTGCCTGACTAGGATCAGCCATCAATGAAGATAGAAAGAACGTTGGAGAATAGCCAAACACTTAAATTTGGAAACAAAATATCACAACATATAATCAGTTATAAGGAAAAGATAAATAAATAGAACTGCCCAAAAATAGATCATAGGTGAAATACACACAGTTGAACGTGAAAAACCTTAAAATTTGGAAACAAAAGATTGCATGTCCGTAAACGTTTTTGAAAAAAAAATTGTTTCCTAACATATTTTTAGATATAGAATTAGTAGAAAAGAAAACGTTTTTATATTTTTTTTAAGTAATAAAATTAAGTACCCAAAAAAAAAATCTTGATAATGATTTTGCAACAAGGCTTACCGCTTCTTTATCAGCAGTTCACGGCGTTATTCAAGAAGAACCTGCTGCTCTCATGGAGGAACAAGAGATCTACGTGTCTTCAGCTCTTCTCATCATTCTTCTTCATCCTTGTCATATTCTGTATCGAGGAAGCTATGAAGGCGAGCGAGGCGTCCTCAAGTGCCTACAAGAACGTCACCGATCCCATGCTTTTGTTTTCGCCGCCTATTCTTCCTTGTGAGGATAAGTTCTTCGTGAAGCTTCCTTGCTACGACTTCGTATGGAGCGGTAACAATAGCCGTCGTGTGACTGACATCGTCTCTGCAATCATGGCTAACAATCCGGGGAGACCAATTCCGACCAACAAGGTTAGGTTCATATTATGTTTGGTTCTTGTTATAGTTTTAACTTAATATTGGTTCTAAAATGTTTCTCGTGTATGTTTTTTTTTCAGGTCCAATCATTCAAAGGGCCTGAGGAGGTAGATGCATGGTTTATGTCACATCCTTTGCAAGTCCCAGGAGCTTTGCATTTTGCGGAAAGGAACGCTACAGTAGTCAGCTATGGAGTTCAGACAAATTCCTCATCGGAAGAAAAACGTGGTCGTATTGAAGATCCAACATTTAAGTTCCTTATTCCTCTTCAAATAGCTGCAGAGCGTGAGATAGCAAGGTCTTTAATTGGAGGTAACATCTTGAAATCTTTGAGCTTAGAGACAAATGTCTTATATTGAAAGTTGAAGATAATCCTAATTAGTAGTAATAAGTAATATGGACCAGTCCACTTATCATCAATTATTTTTTAATTACTTTTTAATTGGAAATCCTGTGACTCTTTTGTATTCTCACAATTTCAGATCCAAAGTTTGGTTGGAGTTTTGGATTTAAAGAATTTGCACGCCCAGCTATTATAGGTGAAGCTATCTCTGCACTCAAAGTTATGGGACCAATCTTCTTTCTTGCCTTCTCCATGTTTGGTTTCGTTCTCCAGCTCGGTTCTCTTGTTACCGAGAAAGAGCTAAAACTTCGTCAGGCAATGACAATGATGGGAGTTTTTGATACAGCTTATTGGTTATCATGGCTCATATGGGAAGGACTCCTTACGTTTGTATCATCACTCTTCTTAGTCCTCTTTGGAATGATCTTCCAATTCGATTTTTTCTTGAAGAACAGTTTCTTTGTTGTCTTCCTACTTTTCTTGCTTTTTCAGTTTAATATGGTAAATTAAAGATCCTCATCATTCTTAATTATTTTCCATTGATTTTGCTGGGATAACACTTAAAATTAACTATGTCCTTTATGTTGCTAGATTAGCCTAGCGTTTGTGCTATCATCTTTCATTAGCAAATCATCTTCAGCTACAACTGTTGGTTTCCTTGTGTTTCTCATTAGCTTTATCTTACAGGTTTGATTCTCTTGGCTTTAACCTAGTTCCTTAAATCATGACCACTTCTTCTTACTAGTTACCATTTCTAAATGCTCAGATTGTATCAGCTACTGGATTCCCTTACTCCAGCGCTTATTCTGCTTCTCGCCGAGCGATTTGGTCACTCTTCCCACCCAACACTTTTTCTGCGGGCCTTAAGCTTCTTCTTGATGCAACTTCAACTCCAGAAAGTTCTGGAATTAGCTGGAGTGAAAGAGCTGTATGCGAAGGGGGCATGTCAACTTGTGTAATTTCAGTTGTATGTGGACGGTCATTCATAAAACATATTTCATTCATCAAATACTTTTTTAACATTTTTTTTTTCAAACCACTACTTGTACATCTTTTTGTAGGATATTATCTACCAATGGCAAGTCGGATCGTTCCTTTTCTGGTTTGTTCTCGCCATGTACTTTGACAATATTATTCCCAACGCGTCAGGTGTAAGAAAACCCATCTTCTATTTTTTAACACCTGGTTACTGGACTGGCAAAGGAGGCAATAAAATGGAAGGTATTGTTTCCTCATAGTTCTCCTGAGCAGTCTTTTAATTTGTTGGAAAATATAAACCCAAAACATGTTCCTATACACACTTTACAGAAGGTAGCATTTTTAGCTGTATCGGTTCAGTTCCACCCGTAGAGCATGTAGCGTCAGAGGACCAGGATGTGCTTGAAGAGGAGACACTAGTTAAGCAACAAGCAATGGATGGAATAGTTGATCCTAACATTGCAGTTCAGATTCATGGTCTTGCTAAGACGTATCCTGGAACTACAAAGCTTGGTTGTTGTAAATGCACCAAAACATCTCCTTTTCATGCTGTAAAGGTAATCTTTCTTGTTGAGGAAGTTAGTGGGTGTTATATGTCAAAGACTATAATCCACAAACCCTAATATGCTCATTGCCCGTTATCGTTTCTAACATGAAAATGTAATATTATAACAACATTTCCATTTATTTATTTTTGGCTAAACAGTTCATGGAATATATGTTTAGGGTTTGTGGATGAATATAGCCAAAGACCAGTTGTTTTGTATGCTTGGACCCAATGGTGCAGGGAAGACAACTTCTATCAGCTGTTTGACTGGCATAAATCCAATTACTGGTGGGGATGGTAAGGATCTGTTTGACAAGAAGCTAGTTTCCAAAACGTTTTTTAACCATTCTAATCTAATTAATAAGTTCAATCTGATTGACTTAAAACAGCTCTTATCTATGGAGATTCCGTAAGAAGCTCTGTTGGTATGTCTAACATTCGTAAAATGATAGGAGTGTGTCCTCAGGTAGACTAGTTTCATTTTACTTAATAACATCGCAGCTTCTGTCACAATAGTCTAATTGTTCAGCGTAAATGTGTTTCACGTTTTTTTTCTTACAGTTTGATATCCTTTGGGATGCTTTATCAAGTGAAGAACACCTCCACCTCTTTGCTAGCATCAAAGGCTTGCCACCGCCATCGATCAACTCGGTACTAAGTCACCTGAATATCATCTCAAAATACTGCTGGGATCTCTAATGACTGATTTTAACATTAAAGCACACTTCTCTTCTTTATATATCTTTTAGTTACTTTTTTTTTGTTACAGACCGCTGAGAAGTTACTGGCGGATGTAAAACTGACAGGAGCGGCCAAAGTTAGAGCAGGAAGTTACAGTGGTGGAATGAAACGTAGACTCAGTGTTGCAGTTGCACTCATTGGTGATCCCAAGCTGGTCTTCCTAGATGAACCGGCATGTCACATGCTAACTCCTCTTTTAATGTGTTTATTAATTATACAAATCGATTTAAGATGGTGTACTTATATATGTATTGTAGACAACTGGCATGGACCCTATCACGAGGAGACATGTGTGGGACATTATACAAGAGTCAAAGAAAGGTCGTGCCATCATACTGACCACGCATTCCATGGAGGAAGCTGATATTTTAAGTGACCGAATAGGGATCATGGCTAAGGGCAGGCTCCGGTGCATTGGGACTTCAATCAGATTAAAATCCCGCTTCGGAACTGGTTTTGTTGCTACCGTTAGCTTCACTGAAAGCAAAAAGGACAATAGCAATGCTTCTGGAGATTCGCATGAGCCAGTGAAGAGATTCTTTAACGAGGTACGAATACACAATCAAAAGTTGTTTTAGTGGCCACTTTGACCTAAAGAAGAATTATTATTTGTAGCATTTGAAAGTTGAGCCAGCAGATGAAAACAAGGCTTTCATGACTTTTGTTATCCCCCACGACAAAGAGAAACTGCTTACGGTAAGGATGTACCAGAAATATATATATATGTATGTCTCTTAGGTATTAATCTACATATGATATTCATCATTGTCGTCTCCACACGTAGGGTTTTTTTGAAGAGTTAGAAAACAGAGAATCTGAGTTTGGAATCTCGGACATACAGCTCGGGCTTGCAACTCTTGAAGAAGTGTTTCTGAACATCGCTAGACGGGCTGAACTGGAAAATGCAACTACTGAAGGGATCATGGTCACTCTTGATTTAGTATCTGGCATCTCACTAGAGGTAAATCCAACTGCACACAAATATATATATATATTATATTTTGTGTGTGTTCAAAATGTACCAGAGTTGAAGAATTCTAATAAGTTATATGGCGAATGTACAGATACCTGTGGGAGCCAGATTTGTTGGGATCCCTGATACAGAAAGCGCAGAGAATCCAAGTGGGGTAATGGTTGAAGTCTACTGGCAACAAGACGGGTCGGGATCGATGTGCATCACGGGACATTCATCGGAGATGCGGGTCCCACAGAATGTTTTGGTGACACGTCCACCATCTCCAAATGCATTAGGACATAAAGGGCTACGCCAAGCGGTTCGGGGTATTGTCATCGATTTATGAATCTAACAGATGATGTGTTTGCTTTGGAATCATGTACAAAGAGTGGATCGTTCTTTTCTTGTAGAGATTATAAAGTTGTAGCAATATCACATTATGTTTTGTGTTTGTTCAATGTGACAAAAGTAAGCGCACATACATGTTTTTTTTGAACTATTTATTCAACCAATTTTTTTTTACAAGCGCACATACATGTTTCAGACATGTTCGTGATTGACTTAGTTGCTGACATGTAATCAACTTTTTTATGATTGGTTTTCTTTCTTCCCAACGATATATAACTTACTTTTCAACTTTTTATTTGTTAGATACCCTCCCTTTTCCACCATTGGAGGTGCTCTAGTGAATTCAAACTTAAATAAATTAAAGAGAAATAAATTACTAAAAAGAGTATTCTAACACAAACATGATTTCTCAAGTTCTTTTATTATTTAGAAGACCATTTTCTTAAATATTTACAAAAAATATATGACCATAATTTCCCGTCATAAATATCATTACAATCTTTTTTAGAAAAATATGGTGGATTATATGCAACTACTAGCTTCCTTTATGGTAGTCAAACCTTTTTTACTCTTAAATTAGAATGTTATCGTCCGAGTAATTCCCCTAAGTTTTTTCCTTTAACTACATATATCTACTGTTGGACTCAATTCCGGTCAATACGTTAATGGGCTCCGATCAAAGTTATAGGCCGAAAGGAACCAATGTCTGTGGCAAGCAATCGAGCTCGAAAGCTAAGAAGTCGAGGCCCCGGAGATCGCGGAGCAGTTACGGAGGTCGCGGAGCAGCTACATACGGAGATCACGAAGTCGACTCATTATAAAGGAAGGAGAAGGGACATGAAGAAAGGCACGTTGAAACCCCTAAAGAGAGCTACACATTAACATCGATCTTGTTTTCTTCCCGATCTTAGACTCTTTCTTTAGGGATCTCATTTGTATCATTCGATCTAGTTCACCTCATTGTATTCGATCTTATTCATCAATAAAGTCAATTTTTGTCTATTGGAAACTGTTTGAACATCATTGTGCTCTAAAGATATTGTTGCCTACATCATTTGTCTTCCCTAGATCAAACTCCGATCACTATCAAATACTTAGTGTAGATTTTAGATTCTACATCTGCTACTATTTACATCATAGTTTGATCATTGTCCAGTTTAGGATCTCACTGTTAAAAAAAGTAAACAAAATCATGTGGTTCTCCTATATATAAGGAACATTTTGTAAACATGTTGATTGTTCATTTTAAGGGCAGTGTATCAATCTGATCTAATGTCCTTACTAAATATAGTGAGACGAAGAAAGTGACCACGTCTATAAAAGTAGACCCAGAGAAGAGCGAATAGCCATAGAAATTTTAGCAAATTTCTTTTTCCATTCTTCCATGACCATGAATCTATAGAAGTTTATAGACAATTTCATTCACTTTAATAGTTAAATTTAGACTTTTAAACATATATATAAATTCACTTCTCACAATAAAAACACAATCACTCAAAAATAAAAACAAAAACAAAAACAAGATAAATTAATAATAAATTCAGTCAAAAAAATTATCTTCTCTAAGAATAAAATGGCAAAAACGTCATTAACTATATATCTATCGTTACTTGTTGCATTAAGCACTGTTTATGAAACACAAGGGACAT
The DNA here is from genome assembly GCF_000309985.2 of Brassica rapa. Classification (NCBI taxonomy): domain Eukaryota; kingdom Viridiplantae; phylum Streptophyta; class Magnoliopsida; order Brassicales; family Brassicaceae; genus Brassica; species Brassica rapa. The sequence continues at coordinate 22,587,152 of NC_024797.2, forward strand.
TCTCATTACCCCTTTACTTGAAGAACTTTCCCAAAGTAGGCCATGATTTTGAGTCTTTTGCTTACAAAGGTATGATGGATTTCATGGGTGACTTGGAAGGCAAATGTCCTCAGACCACAGAGTTTAAGGATTTTTTTCTAAAGCTGAAGGATTACATGGCATGTTACAGTTCAACAGCACCCGGGTCAAAAGATCTCCAAGTTGAGTTGTCAATAAAATCTGAGACACTCTTCAGGGCTATGTCTGATTTTAGTGGAACTAAAGGCGGAACATCAGTAAGTTTCATTTAGACGTTAACACTGGTATAGCAGGAAATAGTGCTGGTCTGACATTTAAAAAAAATTCATACTACCCTACTTTAAAATAAAAATTTGTCTTTATTCTTCCTATAATTTTTTTCGTTATGTTTTACATACAGTTAAAATTGTTATATAAAATCTTGATGTTCTAAACGACCTTTGTCTATGCCTTTAGACCCGGCCTGTCTATGCCTTCGGGCTGGTACGAAAGAAGATTTTCTCAACTTAAACTGGAAGTAAATGCAAGAGAAAGAAAAATGTTTCAAGCTCATTGGAAATTGTTTTGTTGTTTCGTTCCTTTTTGACGATAGGAGGATTCATGGACGCTAGTGGATGGCTTATTGTCAATGGGGAAGAGTTTGGTTGAGATGAAGAAGAGCGGTTCTAAGGAAATAACTTTTGAACAAAGAAAAGAAACGATTCAATCTATGGTGAAATGGACTAGAGGAATCGGTCTATTCGTAAAGAAAGTCTCTGAGAGTAAAGGAAAATCTATTGATTTATCATCATTTGGAATTGACTATGACAACAATGTGTCTTCTCCATCTGAGAGAGCTCTTTACGAAACACAAGGAACGTTCTCATTGCCCCACTACGTGAAGGATTTTCCAAAAATGAGCAAAGACTTTGAGCCTTTTGCTTACAAAGGTATGTCAGGTTTCTTGGGGGCTTTGGAGAGTAAGTGTCCTGCCACAGCAGAGTTCAAAGATCTCTTTGTAACGGTAGCGGACTACATGGCCTGCTTCAAGTCAGGTATCAAGGTCGAAATGCAAGAAAAATCAGTGAAACTCTTTAGGGCTATTTCTGTATTGGATGGTACTAACGGCGGAACATCAGTAAGTTATAGTCCCATATATTAACATTCATATGGTACCCGGGCATGTTCCTCGCGGTTTTATATTAAAAAAATTGTGGTATTTTTGTTTTCTTTTTGGCGATAGGTGGATTCTTGGAGGATGGTCGACGGTATGTTGTCAATGGGAATACTTGTGACTGAGATGAAGAAGAATGTTTCTCAGGAGATAACTTTTGAACAAAGAAAGGAACTGATAGGGGGTATGGTGAAATGGGCTCGAGCTATTGGTCTACTTGTTAAGACAGCCTCCGAGAAAAAAGGAAAATCAATTGATCTAGCATCTTTTGGAGTTGATTATAGCCCCCATGTTGCTTCTCCTTTCAAAGGAGCTAGCGGTGAGCTATAAAGATAAGCCCTGCAGTTTCTACTTTAATTCCAATAATGTAAAAAGTAAAATATTATTTCAACAAGAAATCTTTTATCAGTTGTAAAAGATTTAGCTATTGTAAATATAATTCTATATTAATAAAAGATTTATCAAGTCTACTTGTTTCTCAGTCGACTACCTTCGATGGTAGTTAAGGTTCATTTTTTTATAATCAACAAAATCTCAATTCTCGTTACTGCTATTGGGACTTGGGAGAGTGTAATTTAAGACCAGAACACCTTTATTCACTGTGAAATTTTAAATAAAAAGCATTGCAATCTAAATGTCCCCGTAAACTAATTTTAAAACTCTAGCATAATATATTAATCGCTAGATTCATAAGCAATCACGGAACCCCGAACTCGTCGCTGCCCACGTCCTAACACTTGTGATGGTGGTTCATATAACACCGAAACATTCTGAGGTATACACATCTCCGGGGAGTGTCCAGAGATGCACATCGATCCAGAACCATCTTGTTGCCAGTACACTTCCACCATCATTCCTCTAGGATTCTCCGCGTTTTCCGTTCCTGGTATACCTACAAATCTTGCTCCAACAGGTATCTGCACATACAAAGAGTTTATTTCCATTAATAACTAGAACATTGTAGATGATTTACCTCGACCAAGATGCCTGATTCTAACTCGAGAGTAACCACGGTTCCTTCAGCTGTTGCACTTTCTAGTTCAGCCCGTCTTGCGATGTTCAGAAACACTTCTTCAAGAGTTGCAAGCCCAAGCTGTATGTCCGAGATTCCAAACTCGGATTCTCTGTATTGTAGCTCTTCGAAAAATCCCTATCCATGGAGAAACGATGATGAACCTCATAGACGAAGATCTAAGAGGTTTCTAGAGCTTTTAAAAATAGTTACCGCCAAAAGTTTCTCTTTGTCGTGGGGGATAACAAAAGTCATGAAAGCTTTTTTCTCTTCTATTGGCTCAACTTTCAGATGCTGCAAGAAAGATATTATTCCAGGCTCAGAGGCACTACCTACTTAAACAATGCCAGTTAAAAAAAAAAAAAAAACTTAGGCCTGAGTGTACATACCTTCTTGAAGAATCTTTTAAGTGGTTCTGGTGAGGTTCCAGAACCGTCCTTTTTGTTTTCAAGGAAGCTAACTGTAGTAATGAAACCTGTGCCGAAGCGAGATTTTAGCCTGATGGAGGTTCCAATGCATCGGAGCCTGCCTTTAGCCATGATCCCTATTCTATCACCTAAAATATCAGCTTCTTCCATAGAATGAGTTGTTAGTATGATGGCACGGCCTTTCTTTGATTTCTGTATAATGTCCCACACATGTCTCCTTGTGATAGGGTCCATACCAGTAGTCTACAATCCAAAAAATATGTGTTAGTGTGTGTGTGTGTGTGTTTATCTATAAACACTAGAGGAAAGTATCAAGCTGCATGGCATACATACCGGTTCATCTAGAAAGACCAGCTTGGGATCACCAATGAGTGCAATTGCAACACTGAGTCTGCGTTTCATTCCACCACTGTAGCTTCCTGCTCTAATTTTAGCTGCTCCCGTCAGCTTTACATCTGCCAGTAACTTCTCTGCAATCTGTTTAACCAGAAAGAAAAATCTGTAAGCAAATTATATATATATTAAAAAAAAAGAGGGAAAGGTAAATCAGATACCATTTGTAAAATAAATGAATAACTTACCGGTTTGATAGATGCAGGTGGCAACCCTTTGATGCTAGCAAAGAGGTGGAGGTGTTCTTCACTTGACAAAGCATCCCAAAGGATATCAAACTGTAAAATAATAAGTGATGAAGAAACAAATCATTTAAGCAGAACATAAAGATCATTTTGTAAGGAAAAGAGAAGATATTGCAGGGAGAACTTGACCTTACCTGAGGACACACTCCTATCATTTTACGAATGTTGGACATACCAACAGAGCTTCTTATGGAATCTCCATAGATAAGAGCTGTTTTAAGTCGAATCAAATTGAACTTACCAATTAGTATTAGAATGGTTTAAAAAAAGTTTGGAAAGTAGCTTCTTGTAAAAGAGATCCTTACCATCCCCACCAGTAACTGGATTTATACCAGTCAAACAGCTGATAGTTGTTGTCTTCCCTGCACCATTGGGTCCAAGAAGACAAAACAACTGGTCTTTGGCTATATTCATCCACAAACCCTAAACATATTTCATGAGCCAAAAAGAAATGTAATAAATAATACATTATAAACCATAAGAGACAACTAATGAGCATTAGGATTTGTTGAATAGTCTTGACGCCTTAGAACACACACAACAGGACTGATTGATTACCTTTACAGCATGAAAAGGGGATGTTTTGGTGCATTTGCAGCAACCAAGCTTTGTCGTTCCAGGATACATCTTTGCAAGACCATGAATCTGAACAGCAATGTTAGGATCAACTGTTCCATCCATTGCTTGTTTCTTAACTAGTGTCTCCTCTTCAAGCACATCTTGGTCATCTGATGTTAAATGCTCTACAGGTGGAACTGAGCCAAAGCAGCTACAAATGCTCCCTTCTGAAAAAAGTGTTACATAGGAACATTTTTTGGCTTTACACTTTCCAAACACACACATTCTTATTAATAAAAGCAAGAGACAAAGAAAATACCTTCCACTTTATTGCCCTCTTTGCCAGTCCAGTAACTAGGCTTTAGAAAGTAGAAGATTTTTTTTCTTACACCAGAGGCATTGGGGATGATATTTTCAAAGTAGATAGCCAAAACAAACCAGAAAAAGAATGTACCCACAAGCCATATGTAGATTTTATTCTGCACAAAGACTCAAAATGAGAGACATAGACAACAACTCTTGGGTGAAATCTGTTGTCGAAAAATTGGCATACCATTGTAAGAAAGCAGGTGGTGTCATCCATTTTTGAGCATACATCTCTTTTACTCCAACTAATTCCAGGGCTTCCGGGAACTGATGTTGCTTCGATAAGCAGCTGCAACCCAGCAGAAAAGGTATTGGGTGGAAAGAATGACCAAATCACCCGGCGAGAAAGGGAATGTGTGCTTGAATAAGGGAATCCACTGGTAGCTACTGTCTGCAGTCAGAACTGTACCCAGTAAGAATCCAACAAATCTCAGCTACTGTTTTAGCTAAAGAGAGGCCACACACACCTGTGTGATAAAGCTAATGAGAAACACAAGGAAACCAACAGTTGTTGCTGAAGATGACTTGCTAATGAAAGATGATAGCATGAATGCTAGGCTAATCTAGCAACACGAAGGATATAAGATAAGTTAAGTGATATCCCAGCAAAAATCAATGGAAAATAATTTAAGAATGATGAGGATCTTTAATTTACCATATTAAACTGAAAAAGCAAGAAAAGTAGGAAGACAACAAAGAAACTGTTCTTCAAGAAAAAATCGAATTGGAACATCATTCCAAAGAGGACTAAGAAGAGTGATGATACAAACGTAAGGATGCCTTCCCATATGAGCCATGATAACAAATAAGCTGTATCGTAAACTCCCATCACTGTCATTGCCTGTTAGAAAAAAAAAAACATGATTGAACAATCTAAATACAAATACACAATGGGAACAGACTCTAAATGAAACAGAGTATTAAACCTGGCGAAGTTTAAGCTCTTTCTCGGTAGCTAGAGAACCGAGTTGGAGAACAAAACCAAACATGGAGAAAGCAAGAAAGAACACTGGTCCCATAAGATTCAGTGGAGAGATAGTTACGTCTTTAGCAACAGCTGGTTGTGCAAACTCTTTAAATCCAAAACTCCAACCAAACTTTGGATCTGATAATAATGCATATATAAAAGGCATTTAAATCTCCATATAGAACATATGTCTCCTAACTCAAAATATTTTCAAGATGGATGGTACCTCCAATTAAAAACCTTGCTATCTCACGCTCTGCAGCGATTTGAAGAGGGACAAGAAACTTAAACGTCGGATCTTCAGTCCGACCACGTTTTGTAGCCAAAGAAGAGTTTGTCTGAACTCCATAGCTGATCACTGTAGCGTTCCTTTCCGTAAAATGCAAAGCTCCTGGGGCATGCAAAGGATGTGATGTAAACCATGCATCTACCTCCTCAGGCCCTTTGAATGATTTAACCTGGAAAAAAAAAACTCACAAGTTAAACATTTCGGAAACAAACGTTAAAGGTTAAAACTAAAAAGAACCAAACCTAATAAGAACCAAACCTTGTTGGTCGGAATAGGTCTTCCTGGATTGTTCGCCATAATAGCAGAGACGATGTCAGACACTCGACGGCTCTGGTTCCCACTCCACACGAAGTCGTAGCATGGAAGCTTCACGTAGAACTTATCCTCACAAGGCGGAATCGGAGACGATGCTGATGCCTTGGGATCGGTGATATTCACGTCCGCCGACGAGCTTACGTCGCTCGCCTTCATCGCTTCTTGGATACAGAAGATGAGAAAGATGAAGAAGAAGGAAGAGAAGAGATGGAGACACGTGGCGCTTTTGTTTCGCCATGAGAGCAGTAGATTCTTTTTGAACAGCGCTGTGAACTGCTGATACAGAAGCGGCATGCCTTCTCTCAGAGTCATGATCAGAGGAAGAAGACGATTGGACTATTTTTTGGTTCTTGTCTTCTTCTTTTTTTTATATATATATAATTCACGTTATGTTTATTAATTATGATAAAATTACTGAGTAACGCTTATGAAAGAAAAGACTAACCATTTATAAAGACAACGGTGTTTATAAGACTCTCATTTATTAACAAAAAATTACAAAAAGAATCTTCCTACTGTTAACAGCTGTTAATGTTTTAATCAAAACTTATATTTTGAATCATGAAATAAATGATATTTTCCTATTTTGTGTAATTAATTCATTGAAACGCGGTTTTCTAAATTAGTAAATACAATGTATGTATTTATATTTTTCCGTTTCTACAATAAAGTTGTTTCCAGTTACCCTTTGATATGTTTGGCAACAAATCTTCTTTTAGTGGAAGGGTGGTGCAAGATTAGCATCACAGATTTTTAGCAAAAAAAAAAGATTAGCATCACAGATGAGCTGTTCCTATTGACATTGTCACACTGTGTTCAACCAAACTTTAACACAAATATGTTAATGGATTATTATTGATTATGATTTGATTTATTAGTGGAGTATGTTTCGTTTTCTCTTATTTCTTTCCCATTAAAGGCTGATTAGTTCCCACATTAACGTCGAAAATCAAAGTGATATTGAGCTTTATATTTATTAACCCTAGAAAAACAAAAACGTTCAGGAAAAAAATTAAACAGAGGAAAAAAGACAAAACGAAAGCTTCTTTCTCCCATCAATGGCAGATCATGGTCAAGCCAGTTTCTGGACTCAGGCAAATGCGTTACTAAGGAAGAACTTAACTTACCAGGTAATGTTTTGTACATGTGCTGTATCTGCGGTTCGGTGGAAATCAAGATGCTTGTCCTCCTCGATGTAATATTGTGAATCTTTTTCTTTTGGTACAGAGGAAACACATATGGACAAATGTTAGACTCGTTCTGGTTCCACTCTTCCTCTGCTTACTTCTCCTATCGATTCAACTCTTGCTCGAGGCTGTAATGAACAAAGTCTTGGATATGGCTAAATGTGGAAGTAAAGATGCTCCCAATGGAGATTATTGTCCAATCCCAAACCCTCCATTGTTACCTCCCATGTTGCATATTCCAGAACCTGAGTCTCGTGCTGTTAAAGCTGGTTTATTTCCCTACAGTGACCTTCCTGACTTGTCCTGCAGAAAAACAAAAACTTGTCCTGTAACTATGCTTCTTACTGGGAACAACCAGTCTCTTGGTAAAGGTATATATATGCTTATTATGATTGTTACTCTTCCTTCTTTCATATACATACTTATTACCTGCATGTTTGTTTCTTCCAGTGTTGTCCGGGACTATGTTTGGTGGTTCTTTTGCAGTGAATACCTCTGACCTCTTGCCTAGTTTAGCTGATAATGTCTTGGTATGTTTGCTTTTTTCTTTTCGTTGGAGAAAAAAAAAAGTAAACGAAAAAAAAAAGTGAAACACATATATATCTCTATTTCTTACTAAAAGGTCAATGAGCTTTTAGGGTACAACACTAGGAGCAGGGATGGACAGTTTCAGGGATCCAGGGATTACCTCAGGACTCCCCATTTACAGCATCCAACCTCAGTGCAATGCAAACTCTACATGGCCACTTTCATTAGGAAAAACCCGTACAGGTAACTTAACTGTATGAGTCCTATTGTACATTTAACAAAGAATGAGAGAATAAATTGAAAAAAATGAGAAATGAAATGATTAACATAATGGTTTGTATCAAAACTATCCCAGAGGTGAAGTGTGTTCAAGGTTTGTGCCGTTGGAGAAATTCATCTGCAGAGATCAATAAGGAGATTTTCAAGGGTAGTTGGAGGGGAACTCCTGAGCGGATGACAAATGAGATTGCTGCAGGTTTTGTTAAATCTTCTTCTATTTATTTATATATGAGTTATATGCATGCTTTAGTATACATATTGACTGTTGACTGATGTATATCTTGTTGCCTTTTAGCATATGATCTCTTGAGTACGGATGGAAAAAACTTGGATGTGAACATCTGGTATAATGCCACATATTACAGTGGCGGTCCTCAAAACAAGCCTTTGGTCCGAGTTCCCCGCTTGATCAGTCTGGTATGAACTTAGGTCTTGGTATATGCTCTTTCTTTATATATGTTTAATTAACTGAACGGGTCAAAAAACTGCAGGTATCAAGTGCTTATCTAAAGTTTCTGAAAGGCCCTGGGACAAAGATACTATTCGAGTTTGTCAAAGAAGTTCCTAAGAACTCTACTAAAAGCAATTCAGATATTGCATCCTTGTTTGGTCCGCTTTTCTTCACTTGGGTTGTTCTTCTTCTGTTCCCTGTAAGTTGTATATTATTACTAAAGTTAAATACTTTTAGGCCCATTACCAAACTCCACAACATATTTACTCATCATCCTAATGTAATTTTTTTGCAGGTGATTGTGACATCATTGGTGTATGAGAAACAAGAACGTCTAAGAATTATAATGAAAATGCATGGCCTAGGCGATGGTCCATACTGGTTGATTTCATATGCCTATTTTCTTACCATATCCGTGTTGTACATTCTTTCTTTGGTGAGCTTCGGGTCAGTGATAGGACTCAACTACTTCCGGCTCAATTCCTATAGCGTCCAGTTCGTTTTCTATTTTATCTACTTAAATCTGCAAATCGCCATTGCCTTTCTAGTCTCTACAATGTTTTCAAAGGTTAAGACTGTTACAGGTAATAAATAACAACATATCACATTTCTTGAATCTTCTCCTCAAAGAGTGAAAATTTCAACGTCTTCTTGGCTTTTAAATGTTAGTTGTTTCTTACATTATGGTGTTTGGGACTGGGCTCTTGGGAAACTTTCTCTTCGCACAGCTACTTGACTCTCCCTCATTCCCCGGTTAGTTAAAACTAGATCAATACACATGTTTTTTACCACTTTTGTTAACTAGTATTTTTTACCTAAAACAGAGAAATGGATTATTGTGTTGGAGTTGTTTCCTGGATTTTCATTATTCCGAGGATTGCATGAGTTTGCACAAGCTGCCTTCCATGGAAACGGGATGAAGTGGGGGGATCTCAGCGAAAGTGGAATGGATAAAGTGTTCTACATCATGTTAGTGGAATGGTTTGTGACTCTCACTGTGGCCTACTTTGTCGATCAGGTTCTTACATCAGGGAAAAGCCCTTGCTTGTTCACCAAGAAAACTACTACTTCCCTACCAGACCCTAGTGTACAGAGTCGTCAAAGCTCTGACAACGTCCTCATTGACATGGAAAAAGCAGATGTCACTCACGAGGTATGTTAAAAAAAAATTGCTATTCTTTTTTTCTCCATGTCGTTCTGATAAAAAAAAAAGGCGGAAACTAATCAGAGGGAGAAAGTGGAGCTAATGAGGATAGAAGGGAGCACAGGGCACGCGATTGTGTGTGACAATCTGAAGAAGGTGTATCCAGGTAGAGATGGTAACCCACCAAAAATAGCAGTAAGAGGGATGTATCTCGACGTGCCTTCAGGGGAATGTTTTGGCATGCTTGGACCCAACGGTGCTGGCAAAACCTCTTTCATCAATATGGTCAGTTATGCCAAAAAAAAAAAGAAAAAAAAAACAATTTTCTTACACTGAATAACGTTTCAGATTGTTATAAAATTTTGTAAATTTTTCTGTGTTGTGTTTAGATGACTGGCCTCTTGAAACCGACATCTGGAACTGCGTTGGTTCAAGGTTGGGACATATGCAAGGATATGAACAAAGTATACACTAGCATGGGCGTATGCCCACAGCACGAGTAAATTACTCTTCAACAATACTTTTGCATTTTCTTTCATTACCAAGAAAATAAATAACAGCTTTTGTTTTGATGTCTTCAGCTTGCTTTGGGAGACACTAACAGGAAGAGAACATCTTCTCTTTTACGGGAGACTTAAGAACATCAAGGGCCCTGCTCTAAAGCAAGTATGTTTTAACACTTCACTATTATTATCTTATATGGTATTACTTCACCAAGATAATGTTAATATTTATGGATGTATGATTATATTTTCAAGGCTGTGGAAGAGTCTCTCAAAAGTGTTAGCCTCTTTGATGGAGGAGTTGCTGACAAACCTGCTGGAAAATACAGTGGAGGTATGAAACGGCGACTTAGTGTGGCCATTTCGCTTATTGGCAACCCAAAGGTACATCTCCTGGTCTCTTGTCATGTGATTTTGTTAGAAATATATCAATAAAAAAAATTTGTGGAAACTCTTTGATCTATTTATCCGTAGTAGACAAGACTTTGTTTTATCTAAGCCAATTTCAAAATTAACTTTAAAAAATTCCATTTTCTAATATGTTAAAGGTGGTGTACATGGATGAGCCTAGCACTGGACTTGATCCAGCCTCAAGAAAGAACTTATGGACCGTGATCCAGCGTGCAAAAGAGGACACAGCCATAATCCTCACAAGTATTCCAATCTCTATCTCTGTCTCACTAACTACTCTTCTGCAGACAATTACTATCAGATAAGAAACTGATGAATATTTTTTTTAACCTCGCTTGCCCCTCACGTTTTTTCAGCTCATTCAATGGAAGAAGCAGAGTTTCTCTGCGACAGATTAGGGATTTTTGTTGACGGAGGCTTGCAGTGCATAGGAAACCCTAGAGAGCTTAAGGGAAGGTACGGTGGATCGTATGTCTTCACGATGACAACCTCATCAGAACACGAGGAGATAGTAGAGAGACTGGTTCAAAACATTTCACCAAACGCGAAGAAAGTGTATCATCTCTCAGGAACACAGAAGTTCGAGATCCCTAAGCAAGAAGTCATGATTTCAGATCTGTTTTTAATGGTGGAGAGTGCCAAAAGCAAGTTCACAGTGTTTGCTTGGGGGCTCGCCGACACAACTCTCGAAGACGTCTTCTTCAAGGTTGCTACAAGTGCTCAAGCTTCCTTGTCTTAAATGTAGCGGTATCAAATTAGGGCTTTTTATTATCAAATTTGATGTCTTATGGAACACGTTAGTTCTTAAAAAGTCATGTAACTCTGGTTTTGATTTTAATAACATTGTGAAAGAGAAACAACTTAAAGCTCATCACGGTCCGTAACTAACGACCTCGTGATGTTCACTATACGTTCTTGATCGATCCCAAACACGCCTCCAATATTCACGACTCCAGGACTCTGGCTATTGTAAAAGGAGAGAGCGGTGGCTCGTTCGAAGCCACCGCTCAAGCAGAAATGAAGCAAGCCTCTAGGGAAGACAAATACATCGCCTTTCCGCAGAACCGTCTGAAAAATCTTGTCGTTGGTATCGACAAATCCAGCGAACACGACTCCACTGACCACGAAGAGCAACTCGGATGACCTTGGATGCGAATGGAGCGGCACGGATCCGTCCCTTTCGAGGTCAGTGCGTGAGACGGAGAGGCCAAGAGTGTTGAGGCCTGGAAACTCTGATGCTGTGAGCATTGTGACGTTGGACTGGAGATAATTGTCTGTGTCTCCGGCTATAGTAAGTTTGGTGGACTTGAAATCCTGAGCGTTGATCTCGGTCGGATTCTTGCAAGGATAGCCGTTGATGAAGAATATGCTCTCTTCTCCTTGAGCCGTCGGACAAGTATCTTGCATATTGTCTGAATCTGAAGAGACAGTTAAGAAGATTGCACAAAACAAGATCAAGAAGAAGAGTTTCAGCATTATGAATTAGGTATGAAGACTACTTAACTTGTAAATGTTCAGATATATATTTATAGAAAATAAAAGTGAAGCCCAACAACACCAAAATTAAACCACTGTTTCTAATCGATGTGTAGCTTAGAATTGAGTACACTACTTTAGTGGCTTTTTGAGTAAGATTATGTTTTAAGATGAAAATCGCTTCTAAGTAATACTTTTCATTAATGTTCCAACTTACTGATGTTGACATTATTACTTCTTCTAGTTCTGATTCTATTTTGTTTACCAAATATATGCAATTCAGCTTTGCTATAACAGGAAAGCAAACAAGCTTCATAGGCATAGCTAACTTGAAATTGAAGTATTATAGAATTAAAGGGGACAAAAAGTTTATGTCCAAACACATAATTTGAAACGAGTCAGAGAAAAACACCTAGTGCCCATTTTCATACTGGGACGTATCAGTTTCATGGCTGTTGTCCGAGCTCTCAAGTATATCTTGGATGAAGTTTATGAAAGAGCAGAGTCCACCCAAGAACGTATGGTCGATGACACCATTTCCATCAAGAACATGAGTAAAATCCACCAGCTTTACTTGTGCCCGGGCTCCTTTCATCAAACACGAATCTGTGACAACCCATCCCGCTCACTCGGAATCCGGCTCGCAGTCATGCAGGGCACTGACCCTAACCCCTCTCATGTGCGCTCCTCTCGGCCATACATAGGTTATTGATGCACTTGGCGTTACTCCAACCCAAGACCTCAACCTTTAACAACACTCAAATGAGTTGTCATCAATTGATCTTGGGTTCGAAGAACGCCGGGAGGGACGCACATGAGAGAAGTTAGGGTCGGTGCCCTGCGTGAACCGGATTCCAAGTGAGCGGGATAGGTTGTCAGAGAATCATTCTCATAAAACATCAAAACCGAGCAAGAATTGAAATGGTATAGCGTTTGAGTTTCCAACCAAGCCTTAAGATCTAACAACTGTGTTAAGATCCCGCCATAAACTTTTGAACGCAAATGCACAGTCTGGCGGTATCGAGTTGGCTAGCGAGAAGGTAGCCCAACCGTGACACACTACAGTCCAAGCTTCTGCTTCAAAATACCGAAATGGGCCTTGTTTCAACTCCTTCTCAAGCCCATCAAAAAGATAGCCCAACCGTGACATACTACAGTCCAAACTTCTGCTTCAAAATACCGAGAAGGTAAATCACTAAAAAAATTTGGGAATCACTAAAATATCTCTAAAATTATTTACGAAAATTAATGACTAAACCTAAAATAATGAAGAAAATAATAAATAAGCAAAATCAGTTATCAAAATAATAGTATAAATAGATATATTTTCAATTTCATATATAATTTATGTATATAGTTTTTTAACCAGTTTTAAAAGCAGTTTCATTTCTAATACTGTATGTTTTCAAAATAGTATAATTCATTTATTTAATTTTTGGGAAAATTTCCTAACAGAATTTAAAATGGGGACTTCGGACCAAAAGAAAACACAAAAATGACCAGAATATATTTTATTAACAAGATAAAAGACAATTCTTTTACCATTACTTAATAAATATATACATATAAATAATTATTTAAATAATTACAAAATACGTTTTCAATTTTAACTTTTAATTTTATTTTTGAATCTCTTTTTCAATTTTTCCGAAATTTTATTTCGAAATTCTAAAATTATTTTTGAAATTATTTTAAAAATTCTTACTTTAAATTTCAAATAGTTATTTAATTAATTTTAAAATCCTAAACTCCAATGCTCAAAAACCCACCTTTCAAATATAAACCGTAAGTCTATATTAGTTAACTATGAGATAATGTCCTTTTACTTCTTCAATGAAACATTTTGGTCATTTTGATCCTTGTGTGATATATTTATGATTAAAAAATTTAATGCTATTATAGAGAATTTCTCATAAATTTTTATAGTCAATTAATTTTATTTTATAATTTGAAATTAAAATGACGCAATCCATAATTTTAACAGGTGTCGCATTGCTTAATTTGTTTTGTATTTGATAATATTTTTGATGTTTGTTGAAACATTTCGAAAATGCACTTGCAAAATATCAACTCTATCATCTTATATTTTAAATATTCTATAAATTAAAATCAAGTATAATTAACATAAATATATCCTTTTCAATACTTTTAATAAATTTAGTTTATCTTATAAATTGTTGAATTTTTTTATTTGTATTATAATTATTTGATCTTTTAATTTATGAATTAATTACTATATTAATTCTATAAATTATTGATATATTTATCTACAAAGTATAAAAATAATATACATTATTTTAGTGTATATTCATTATGTATTTTTAATTTAATTTACAATACTTAAGAATATGTTATATGTGTATATATATGGTTAAAGTGAAAATAGAAAAGCATTATAAACTATACAACAAGTGTAAAAGTAGAATAAATTATTTGAATATTTATATAAAAATTTATCTTATATTAGAAATGTATGTCAATTTTATTGTATAGTATATAAAATAGAAAATAGAAAATTTCTTAAATATATATGACTACTAAAATTTATATTTTCCTAAACCCTCGCTGAGTAGATTATAATTTGCTGCTATTGGTTTTATTTTTGGTTATAAATAGTATATTTTTCATGTGAGAAAAGTATTAAATAGAATTTTAAATATTTCATTCCATAATAACTATATTAGAATTTTAAATATTTTAATCAATTTAAGATGTTTTTATTGGATTGGTGTTTTAAAAATATTATATTGCATATATTTAGGAATGAAAACAATACCATATTTTGCATGTGAGAAAAGTATTAAACATAAAGTCCATGGGTTGAAATCAATAACAACTATATTATAATTTTAAATATTTAAAACAGTTTTAGATGTTGTTATTAGTTTGGTTTTTGAAAAATATTATATTGCATATTTACCAATGAAAACAACAAATTATAAATTAAAATATATTAGTTAGTAATTGTGACCCATAAAATTTAGTCTAGAATTTGATTTCAAACACTTTTAATTAACTTCTTAGGAATTATAAATGTGTATCAAAATAATAAGAAGATTGATTAGATGTAATAATTTTTTATTTTTACAATAATAACTAAACTATGATGTATGTTCTACTAGTTTGGATAGCCAAACCGAAAAATATAAAATCGATATAGAACATAGCATAATGAAAACTTATATCACCTTGTACAAGTATGTCTATCACTGAATTGTGTTCTTTTGATATATGTCGGACCTTGAAAGTATGAAAGAAAGTCTTATTGGATCGAGACGTAAATATAAAACCTTTTTTTTGTCATCAAAATATAAAACCTTTAAACATTAACCATTAGACTTAGGTTCTTCTAATTTATATGTATTTGATTTGGTACCAAATCGAAGCTTCAGCAAACGAATCTTAACACAACGCATCCATCCAAAAATATATCTTTCCAATTAGCACACAGGAAAAACAATAGATCTTCCCCTCACACGTGCTTGTCGATTCTCATCGTTCGAATGATAATTTACAATATATAGTCCTAATTTTTCCTTTTAAAAAAAGTCCTAATTTTTCCTTATTATTAATTTATTACTGCATGCAAGGAAACGGGTTGAATATAGAAAATTATTCTTTCGGTCCGGGTCCATAAAGAAGACAACAAAGTTCACCTAATATGAAATGTATTTCTCTTCTCGACTCCAGTGCCTTTAAAATCTGCTTTTGAAATGTTGACATTATCGCAAAACTCACAATTTTTTTCACTGCACAAACTAATTATCGCTGAATGTTGACCAGTGTGAAATGTTGTAACTGGCAAAAGATAAAAATGATGCAGATAAGACTGTTTTCACTGACTACCCTTCTCCATTATCAAAACTATGATTGTGTCTCTCAAGACTCTTTAAAATGTTACTGTGCCATCACCTCAGACTCGTTCTCGTCATTTTCAATTGCTAATCCCTATTACTGAAAAGTAAGAACATAAACCCTCTCTCTGGTTTTGTTGCCCATGCCTTGTGGGCCTTGTTGTGGTCCTAGTGACAGAATGTGATTACGATGTCTGTAACGGGATATTTTGATCATCTAAGTGTTAGGTTTTGGTAATCAAGGTCCAATTTATAATGATATCCGGTAATTGAGAAAAAGCGGGTCCCTCGAGAAATCGGTAAGTACACAAATTCTACTGGTGGGATCCATCATCTTCTTTTAAACTGTAACATCAAGACAGTTCATCATCATCAAAATTTGTAATCATGGGTTTCTTTTTATCCTTAAAACTATCTTAATGAATTTATGTGGTTCGCTTAGAGATTATTTGTCTGCCAAAAAGTTGCATTATTGATTGAAGCTTATAGTGACATGCATGTGAATTACAGTATTAATATGTCTATGTGACGTAAATTTATGACTTGCTGAATGTATTAATACACACAATGAAACAAATCAGAAGATTTGTCAATGATTAGGTAACAAGTAACAAACCACGTTTCAACAGATTTAGAATTAGAAACAACAAGGCTCCAAACTAAAATTAAATTAGTATTTATGGATCCTAAAATCTACACACTAGTTATTTAAGTATTTGTATTTAAAAATTAGGAAAGAAAAAACAATAAGGCACGAAATCTTTAAAGCAACAATGATGTAAATTATCCTCAAATTGACAAGAATAAACTATATTGATGAATTACAAGATCGTAAATGTAAGTAAGAATCGAAGCAGAGCAAATATGAACTCGATGTTTAAATGGATATATGCGCGTGTTAATGTCGTGGCTTTCGCCTCTTTCTCCTTTTATACTCGTCTCTATTGTTATCATCTCAAATATCTTCATTTTTTTTTTGGTCAAATCATCTCAAATATCTCTTCTTTCATTTGCTCACTTGATTGCAGAGTTTTTGAGATCGAATTCGACACCTATCTCACGCCTATTTCAATGTCTAACTAATCGCACCTCGATTTCGATACTAGATTAGGGTCAAATAACATTCTCTCATCAAATTTATATTTTTTTTCTCTAACTTTCTTTTGTTTTTTAATAAGAGTTCATGTATTTAGATTCTTATTTCTAATGAAAGTTTTAAAAAAAAAACTCCCTCCATTGATGATATAAATAAAGAAGTAAAAAATGAAATAATTCACAATTAAAAAACACGCCATTTTCATCGTCTTCCACTTCCACTTACCCTCACCAGTCACCACACTATCACCCTTTTTAAACCTTACCCTAACCGAACACAGAAAGAGAAACAAACAGAGCCATGAAACTTCTCCTCATCCTCCTCCTTCTCCTCCACATTTCACACTCCTTCGCCGCCGTTCATCAACTCTCCGAGCTCCGTGCTCTTCTCTCACTCAAATCCTCCCTCACCAGCAACGAAAATGACCAACAACACTCGCCTCTCGCCTCATGGGACCTCTCCACAAGCTTCTGCCTATGGACAGGAGTCACGTGCGACGCCTCTCTCCGTCACGTGATCTCCCTCGACTTATCCGGCCTCAACCTCTCGGGGACTCTCCCCTCCTCCGTAGCTCACTTACCTCTCTTGCGAAACCTCTCCCTCGCCGCTAACCAGATCTCGGGCCACATCCCCCCGGAGATGGCCAGCCTCTCGGAGCTCCGCCGTCTAAACCTCTCCAACAACGTCTTCAACGGCTCGTTCCCCGACGAGCTCTCCGCCGGATTGGTGAACCTCCGGGTCCTCGATTTGTACAACAACAACTTAACCGGAGACTTGCCCGTCTCCATCACCAACCTGACGGAGCTCCGTCACCTCCACCTCGGCGGGAACTACTTCGCCGGAAGAATCCCGCCGGCGTACGGAAGCTGGCCTGCTCTCGAGTATTTAGCAGTTTCCGGCAACGAACTCGCCGGAAAAATCCCCCCGGAGATCGGAAACCTGACGACTCTCCGAGAGCTCTACATCGGATACTTCAACGCCTTCGACGGCGGTCTTCCGGCGGAGATCGGAAACCTATCGGAACTCCTCAGGCTCGACGCCGCGAACTGCGGGTTGAGAGGAGAGATTCCGCCGGAGATCGGGAGGCTTCGGAGGCTCGACACGCTCTTCCTCCAAGTAAACGCCTTCTCGGGGACGTTACCGCCGGAGCTGGGAACGATCTCGAGCTTGAAATCGATGGATCTGTCTAACAACATGTTCACCGGAGAGATCCCACCTCGTTTCGAGCAGCTGAGGAATCTGACGCTATTGAATCTGTTCAGGAACAAGCTGTACGGCGCTATACCGGAGTTCATCGGCGATATGCCGGGGCTCGAGGTGTTGCAGCTGTGGGAGAACAACTTCACCGGAAGCATCCCTCGGAAGCTTGGTGAGAACGGTAGGCTGGTGATTCTTGACCTCTCCTCCAACAAACTCACGGGAACTTTGCCGCCAAATATGTGCTTCGGTAACCGGTTAGTGACGTTGATCACGCTCGGCAACTTCTTGTTCGGTTCGATCCCTGATTCGCTTGGGAAATGCGAGTCTTTGACCCGGATCCGGATGGGTCAGAATTTCCTTAACGGGTCGATTCCCAACGGGCTTTTCGGTTTACCCGAGTTATCTCAAGTGGAGCTCCAAGACAATTACCTCACGGGAGAGTTACCGTTACCGATAAGCGGAGGAGTGTCTGTTAACCTCGGTCAGATCAGTCTTTCGAATAACCAACTCTCCGGTCCGTTACCGCCTGCCATCGGGAGCTTCTCCGGCGTCCAGAAACTACTCTTGGACGGTAACAAGTTCTCCGGTGCGATTCCCTCAGAGATAGGGAGGCTTCAGCAGCTTTCGAAGCTGGATTTTAGCCACAATCTGTTCTCCGGCGGGATCCCGCCGGAGATCAGCCGCTGTAAGCTGCTGACGTACGTTGACCTGAGCCGTAACGAGCTCTCAGGTGAGATCCCTAACGAGATCACAAGCATGAGGATCTTGAATTACTTGAATGTTTCCAGAAACCATCTCGTCGGTTCGATCCCTGTGACGATATCGTCAATGCAGAGTTTAACATCTATTGATTTCTCTTACAACAACCTCTCCGGTTTGGTTCCCAGCACTGGACAGTTCGGTTACTTTAATCACACATCCTTCTTGGGTAACTCTGATCTTTGCGGTCCCTATTTGGGTCCTTGCAACCAGCCTCATCATGTCAGACCTCTATCCGCTACTACAAAGCTCTTACTCGTCCTCGGGTTGCTGTTCTGTTCCATGGTGTTTGCTATAGCTGCCATAGTCAAAGCCAGGTCCTTGAGAAACGCCGCCGAGTCCAAGGCTTGGAGATTGACTGCTTTCCAGAGACTAGACTTCACTTGCGATGACGTCTTGGTCTGTCTCAAGGAAGACAACATCATAGGCAAAGGCGGCGCCGGGATTGTCTACAAAGGCGTGATGCCTAGCGGAGACCTAGTAGCGGTCAAGAGATTAGCTACAATGTCGCACGGATCTTCTCATGATCATGGGTTCAACGCCGAGATTCAGACTTTAGGTAGGATCAGACACAGGCACATTGTCAGGCTGCTTGGGTTTTGCGCTAACCATGAAACCAATCTCCTCGTGTACGAGTACATGCCCCACGGTAGCCTTGGAGAGGTCCTTCATGGGAAGAAAGGAGGTCATTTGCATTGGGACACACGTTACAAGGTTGCTCTTGAAGCAGCCAAGGGTCTTTGCTATCTCCACCATGACTGTTCTCCTCTGATCGTTCACAGAGATGTCAAATCCAACAACATCCTCCTAGACTCCAACTTTGAAGCTCATGTCGCCGACTTTGGTCTTGCCAAGTTCTTACAAGACTCCGGTACTTCTGAGTGTATGTCTGCGATTGCCGGCTCCTACGGCTACATCGCTCCAGGTACTTACTACTACTTACTGCCTTCCTTTTACTCACACTGGCATGTAATAACTAGTATGTGTTCTTGTTATATGGGCAGAGTATGCGTATACGTTGAAGGTAGATGAGAAGAGCGATGTGTACAGCTTCGGTGTTGTTCTTTTGGAACTCGTCACCGGGAGGAAACCCGTCGGAGAATTCGGAGACGGCGTGGATATCGTTCAGTGGGTGCGAAGCATGACGGATTCGAACAAAGAATGTGTGCTCAAAGTTATCGATCATAGACTCTCTTCTGTACCCGTCCACGAAGTAACGCACGTCTTCTACGTTGCGATGCTTTGCGTCGAAGAACAGGCGGTGGCGAGGCCGATGATGAGAGAAGTCGTTCAGATCCTCACCGAGGTCCCAAAGATCCCTCTTTCGGAACAGCTTGCGGTGGAATCAGACGTGACAGAGAAATCTCCGGCAGTAGATGAAGAAGATCTCCTCAGTAATTAGACTTCCCGAGGACGGGTTTAAGTTCATGGAGGGGCAAGCGTGTCTTTTAAGGCAAAGAGATGGTGTTAATCACGTGTTTTAATCCCTCTTCTTTGATTCGGACAAGGCAACTAACTACGAGTTCAGTCTTTACTGGTTTAAGCAACTCTTGAAGTTGTTGTTTTTTTCTGCCCATAAATATTCGAGTTGCATTACTTTTACCCTTTGATAGAAATTTTGATATGAGGCTGTGAGTTCTTGTTTTCACCTTGGTTTATCCTTTTAGACCCAGGACCGGCTTAGATAGGGGGGCGAGCGGTGCGACCTCTCCGGGCCCAATCCGTTGTCCTCCTATTTTTTAATAGAGAATGATCTGATTTGTTTTAAAAATACATGTATTTTTATATTAAAAATAAGAAAAAAGTTCAATTTTTTTTATATGAAAGTTTTTTTTTATTTCCGAAGATTTATTTTTAAAAATACTTCTGGTATTTAAAAAAAACATATATCTATTGGAATTTTTTTAAAAAAAATAATAATTTGGAAATTAAATTTTTTTTTACCCCAGGGTCCATGATACCATTGAGCCGACCCTGTTTGGACCGTAACTGAATGTGGTAACTGTTACGATGCAAGAAGACATTACATGTGAGAGGAGACAGAGAGGGAAAACTAAGGTATGAATGTGTGTGTGGGGACTTCCTGATGATAAATTATGCTGAGAAGGGAGAAACTGAAAGCTCACTCACAATTTCTCCAGTTTATTGTAAATGCATGTGTAGTGTCTTTAATGAATCAAATGGTCCTGAGATCTTTTTCAACCCTCTTCCCTTGTCTTGAAGCAAAAATCTAAATTTATATGAAGCATTTATGACATCTCCTCATTATTGTAAGCCATATATATCCAACTTTGATTTTGACCCATCAAATTCGAATCCTTAGGTGTTGCTGCTTTCTTTGATATCTAACCATGACTATGAGATAAGAAAGATGAGAGTTAAAAGTATATTTTTAAAGATATTTTAGATATAATCTTTCATTATCAAAGATGTATGAACATTGATGAAAATGATGATATAATAAATGTTTAAAATTATATATATTATTTTTTGACAAAGAAATGTTTTGTAGATTGAGTTTGAGTTCACAAGTTTTTAAACCAAATATTAGAATATATACTTCGGTTTTGGATCAATTTGAGTTTGATTGGTTTGGTTTGGTTTTGACCTATTTTTACTAAAATATGTAGAAAACAGAAATATATTTTTTGGACCAATTCTTTTAGAACACATGTCTTTTTAAAACAAAGAAAATATCAATTATACGAATTCAGTTAAATATTGTATTTTTTCTTAAGTTACATATTATATTTGTTTTGATGTTATATATTTATGAGAAATTAAAATTTCCCTTTATTAGATTTTATAAGTATTTTTTATTTTATCTTGTCAATGTTTTTGGAGAAAATCTTGGGATAAATACAAAACTTTTTTTTAATACAATAAAAGATAAGGTTGATTGTTTTTTTGTTATTTAATGACAAATAATTAATGATAATTATTCAGAACTATAATCCTACGTGGATTTAATCTATTCTGAGAAATAACCTATATTAAATTCAAGTCATATAACGTGAACGATCCTTAGCCCTCAGGAAAAAAATAGTATGCCTTCTCAGAAGAAGACTTGCCGTATATGTTTTAACAATGATTTTGAAATTCATCAGATGCATTCCATCGCTTTATGCGGTCATCAATTCTGTGTGGAGTGCATGAAACAGTATATAGAAGCGATGCTATTTGAGGGAGGAGTACCGAGATGTCCTCATTATCAATGCGAGTTTATGCCAACTCTTAGAAGTTTTACCAATCTTTTGACACCTAAACTAAGAAAGATGTGGGAACAAAGGGTCCAAAAAGACTCGATTCCCGTGGCTGACAGAGTTTATTGACTCTCTAAATCTACTAATGGTAAATTATTAGAACTAACAAAATATTTGTCAAATTATTAGTAAAATTTCCTCATAAAATATTTTATCTTTGGAAAGCACTGGTCAAGATCTAGTTTTTCTTTTAAACTTGATGAGAATCAGTACCTTTGCGAATTGATAAATATACCTAACAAATTTTAATTTTAGTTTTAAATTTTTATTCAAAATTAGATTGAACTATATACGAATTTTAATTAAGTTTATATTATCTCTATAATTTTAATATATATATATATTTTTTATCCCAATCATGACAAATAGATATATTAACATATAGTTTTAAATAATAATATTACACTAATGACTTATCCTATAATTGTTGAAATATGATAAATCAGAAAAAAAATACTTTTCAAATAATAGCATAGATTTGTTAATAATTATCTTAATGATTTATAGTTATAAATCGGATTTTGGTTAGGTGGTTAATGAAAAAGAACTTGTAATACAGTAAAGATAAAAATTAAACTTATACGCACAAAAATTCAGTAGACTTTTTATAGCCCAATCACTGAAATGGGCTCGTTACTTTCGCAATAAATATGTAATTCCTGAGTCGTTTTTTTTGGCTGAAAAATTATATTAAGAGCATGACTAACCCGAACTCTTAATTTAAGGTTTTTAATTTAAGATTTAACATTTTTTTTATACTTTTTGGTTAAGAGTCGGTTTTTATATCTTTTATTTAAGAGACGGTTTGTAGTTTTTTTAGTTAAAAGCTAAAAAACAGTTGTTAGCCGAAGCTATAAAAATTCCACTCTAAAAACTCGGGTTAATCATGGTCTAATGCATAGACTATAATGTCATCAGTCACTGCATAGTCATAGGCTCATAGCATGAGAAAGTTATGGCATGCGGTCATGAAGCCCACGTGACTGCATTCTTTGTTCAAATTTGATATGTTAAAATGTGTTTCTTTCTCTTTTTTTCTTTTCAAAAATGAAACTGTGCCATTAAGAATTTGGACAAATGTCAAACAATGACAGGAGATAATTCCCTATATGTGAATCTACGATCTTGTTCTATTTTTATAAAAACAACCGACCAGATTGTGATTTGTTATAGATATTTGTGATCTAAATCTTATCGAGACTAACTCACAAATCTCAAAATTTAATTAAAAAAGTTTCTTGAGTAAAAGACCATACGTATGGTCGATGATAGAGATGACAACTTCTGGATGGGTCGTATGCAATTAAGAACATCACTGTTTGCAAAATTCTCTAAAGATACGAATATCAACCAAAATTCTCAAAATCATTTCAACGTGTCTATATTATTATTTTTACCTGGAGAATACTTTATGTTATACGGGTCGACGACCAAAATAATGCTCCTCACATGTAATGACTTTTCTGTTGTTACATGCGGTTTCTCCGCATTTCATACAGTAGGGAACCGAATCGATATTAGATGTGTTGTTAGATTTGTTTTCATAGAAAATTGACAACTGATATTTTATTTTATTTGTATGATTTTGATTATTTCGTTCGTCGTAGACCCAACAACGCACATGGGATTTCGAATAATTTATTGTTTTGAGAGTATTCTGAAAAAGTAATATTTATTGTTTATTGTATTGAGTTTGCAATTCTACATAATTAATTAGTATCATAATCTTTGACCGGTATATATATATGATTAACCGATGTTA